>NW_026292805.1:0-39190 GCF_023091745.1 Budorcas taxicolor | reverse complement strand
CTTAAAAAACAATATAGATCTGCCATCAGTTCAATTCAGTTTAGTTCAGTTGCTCAGTCGTGTCCGACTCTTTGCGACCCCATGAATCGCAGCACGCCAGGCCTCCCTGTCCATCACCAACTCCCGGAGTTCACTCAGACTCACATCCATCGAGTCAGTGATGCCATCCAGCCATCTCATCCTCGGTAGTCCCCTTCTCCTCCTGCCCCCAATCCCTCCCAGCATCAGAGTCTTTTCTGATGAGTCAACTCTTCGCACGATGTGGCCAAAGTACTGGAGTTTCAGCTTTAGCATCATTCCTTCCCAAGAAATCCCAGGGCTGATCTCCTTCAGAATGGACTGGTTGGATCTCCTTGCAGTCCAAGGGACTCTCAAGAGTCTTCTCCAACATGACCTAGTCATTCCACTGCTGGGGATACACACTGAGGAAACCAGAATTGAAAGAGACATGTGTACCCCAATGCTCATCGCAGCACTGTTTACAATAGAGAGGGCATGGAAGCAACCTAGATGTCCATCAGCAGACGAATGGATAAGAAAACTGTGGTACCTATACACGATGATACATTACTAAGCTATTAAAAAGAACACATTTGAATCAGTTCAAATGAGGTGGATGAAACTCGAGCCCATTATACAGAGTGAAGTAAGCCAGAAAGAAAAACACCAATACAGTATATTAACGCATATATATGGAATTTAGAAAGATGGTAATCATGACCCTATATCAGAGACAGCGAAAGAGACACAGATGTAAAGAGCAGACTTTTGGACT
The DNA here is from genome assembly GCF_023091745.1 of Budorcas taxicolor. Classification (NCBI taxonomy): domain Eukaryota; kingdom Metazoa; phylum Chordata; class Mammalia; order Artiodactyla; family Bovidae; genus Budorcas; species Budorcas taxicolor. The sequence continues at coordinate 38,415 of NW_026292805.1, read as the reverse complement.
ATGTGGGAGAAGGCAAGGGTGGGATGGTTTGAATGAATAGCATTGAAACATGTATATTACCATATGTGAAAAAGATGACCAATCCAAGTTTGATGCATGAAACATGGCACTCAAAGCCGGTGCACTGGGACAACCCTGAGGGATGGGATGGGGAGGGAGGTGGCAGAGGGGTTCAGGATGTGGGCCACATGTACACCCATGGCTGATTCATGTCAGTGTGTGGCAAAAACCACTACAATATTGTAAAGTAATTAGCCTCCAATTGAAGTTAATAAGTTAATTTTAAAAATAAATTAAAAAAAAAAAACCTGGGTGAGTAGTAAAATTGTTACTAACTTGAAACTATTTCAATCAAATAAAAAAGCAAGTAGTGAAAATAATTTAAACATAAAATAAAAATAAAAACCTTGTGGGCTTCTGGTTCAATATGGCAGAAAAGAAGGATGTGTGTCCACCTCCACCTGCAAGAGCACCAAAATCACAACTAGCTGTTGAACAGCCATCGACAGAAGGACACTGGAACTCACCAAGAAATGATACCACACATCCAAAGAAAAAGAAACTGCAATGATATGGCCATCATTGCAAGGGTGCAATCATGATAAAATCAAATCCCACACCCATTGGGAGGATGACTCACAAACTAAAGAACAATGATACCAACGAAGTTCTCCCACTGTTGTGAAGATTCTGAGCCCCACATCAGGCTTTCCAGCCTGAGGATCCAGGAAAGGGACTGGGAATCCCCAAGAAACCTGACCCTGAAGGCCAGCAGGATTTGATGACAGGACTTCCACAAGACTGAGGGAAACAGAGATCCACTCTTCAAGGGCACAAACAAAACTTGTGTGCACCAAGACTCAGCAGAAAGGAGCAGTGCCCCCACTGGAGACTGAACCAGACCTACCTGCTAATGTTGGAGGGCTCCTGTGAAGGCGTGGGTTAGCAGTGGCTGCCACAGGGATGAGGGCACTGACGGCAGGAGTCCTGGAAGGTGTCCTTTGGTGTAAGTCCTCTTGGAGGTCACCATTAACCCTACCACAGAGCCAGTAGACTCCATGGCTGGATCACCTCAGACCAACAGGTGGGAGGGCAACCCCTCCCATTAGCAGGCAACTGGATTAATACTTTACTGAGCACAGCCCTGCCCACCAGAGCAAGACCCAATTTTCCCCACAGCTAGTCCTTCCCATCAGGAAACCTACACCTGAGCCTCTAGCCTCATCCACCAGAGGGCAGGTAGACGAAGTAAGAAGAAACACAATCACACAGCAGCTAGAATGAAAATCACATTCTAGAAAATTAGTCAGGATGAAAAAGCAGAAAGTTATGTCTCAGATGAAGGGACAAGACAAAACCCCAGAAAAACAACTAAATGAAGTGGAGATAGGTAACTTTCCAGAAAAAGAATTCAGAATAATGATAGTGAAGATGATCCAGGATCTCAGAAAATGAATGGAGAAGATGCAAGAAATGTTTACCAAAAAACTAGAATAATTAAAGAACAAACAAACAGATGAACAATACATTAGAAGGAATCAATAGCAGAATAACTGAGGCAGAAGAATGGATAAGTGAGCTGGAGAACAGAATGGTGGAAATCACTGCCTCAGAACAGAATATAGAAAAAAATGAAGACAGCCTGAGAGACCTCTGGGACAACATTAAACACACCAACATTCACATTATAGGGATCCCAGAAGGAAAAGAGGGAGAGAAAGGACCCAAAAAATTATTCAAAGAGATAATAGCTGAAAATTTCCCCAGCATGGGAAAGGAAATAGTCAGTCAAGTTCAGGAAGTAAAAAGAGTCCCAGGCAGGATAAACCTAAGGAGGAACACACAGAGACACATAGTAATCAAACTGACTAAAATTAAAGGCAAAGATAAACTCTTAAAAGCAACAAGGGGAAAACAACTTACAAGGAACTCCCATAAGGTTATCAGCTGATATATCAATAGAAACTCTGCAAGGCAATAGGGAATAAATTCAAAGTGATAAAAGGGAGGAACTTACAACCAAGAATACTCTACCCAGTAAGACTCTCATTCAGATTTGACAGAGAAATCAAAAGCTTTTCAGACAAGCAAAAGTTAAGAGAATGTGGCACCACCAAACCAGTTTTACAACAAATGCTAAAATAACTTCTCTAGGCAGGAAACACAAGAGAAGGAAAAGACCTACAAAAAAATAAACCCAAAACACTTAACAAAATGGGAATAGGGTCATACATATCGAAAAATTACCTCAAATGTAAATGGATTAACCAAAAGACAGACTGGCTGGGCAGATGGAAACATGTGCCTGTATGTACTTCAACTTAACGCATCACCCTACTTAACCACCCAAACTGTATGTAATTATTTTATATTGTTAGATTAATCATGTTTCCATCATGACATGCAATGGTAATTCTCATTTATTTTTTTGTCTGGCTATTGATTGTGAAAACTGATGAACATCTTTTACTATTATGATTATGTAGCTACTATTTGCTTAATACCATTGTATCATGATTGGTCAACAAAAAATAAACGAACTCTGTATCACTAAAACTACCATTTCAATGATCCAACAGATGTTCCAATGGATGATCCACTGGATCATCAAAAAAGCAAGAGAGTTCCAGAAAAACATCTACTTCTGCTTTATTGACTATGCCAAAGCCTCTGTCTGAGCGGAACTCAACAACTCTGGAAAATTCTTAAAGAGATGGGAATACCAAACCAGCTTACTTGCCTCTTGAGAAATCTGTATGCAGGTCAGGAAATAACAGTTAGAACAGGACATAGAACAACAGACTGGTTCCAAATAGGGAAAGGAGTACGTCAAGGCTGTATATTGTCACCCTGCTTATTTAACTTATATGCAGAGTGCAGCATGAGAAACGCTGGGGTGGATGAAGCACAAGCTGGAATCAAGATTGCCAGGAGAAATATCAATAACCACAGATGTGCAGATGACACCACCTTGATGGCAGAAAGTGAAGAAGAACTGAAGAGCTTCTTGATGAAAGTGAAAGAGGAGAGTGAAAAAGTTGACTTAAAACTCAACATTCAGAAAACTTCTGGTCCCATCACTTCATGGCAAATAGATAGCGAGAAAGTGGAAACAGTGTCAGATTTTATATTTTGGGGCTCCAAAATCACTGCAGATGGTGACTGCAGCCATGAAATGAAAAGATGCTTGCTCCTTGGAAGAAAAGCTATGACCAACCTAGACAGCATATTAAGAGGCAGAGACATTACTTTACCAACAAAAGTCCATCTAGTCAAAGCCATGGTTTTTCCAATGGTCACGTATGGATGTGAGACTTGGACTATAAAGAAAGCTGAGCACCGAGGAACTGATGCTTTTGAACTGTGGCGTTGGAGAAAACGCTTGAGAGTCCACTGGGCTGCAAGGAGATCCAGCCAGTCCATCCTAAAGGAGATCAGTCCTGGGTGTTCATTGGAAGGACTGATTTTGAAGCTGAAACGCCAATACTTTGGCCACTTTATGCAAAGAACTGACTCATTTGAAAAGCCTCTGATGCTGGGAAAGATTTGAAGGCAGGAGGAGAAGGGGAAGACAGAGGATGAGATAGTTGGATGGCATCATTGACTCAATGGCCATGCGTTTGAGTAAACTCCTAGAGTTGGTGATGGACAGGGAGGCCTGGTTTGCTGTAGTCCATGGGGTCGCAAAGAGTCAGACACGACTGAGTGACTGAACTGAACTGAAAACTACCATTTAATAGGAAAATTTGTAATCACTACTTAAAATCCAGATGCATATCAGAATTATCTTGGAATTTTTTGAAAAACACAAATGCCCAGGAATTGCTTTTTCTCTCCAAAGCTCCAGATATGTTTCTAATGAGCAGCCATGTTTAAAAACAACTGGACTATATGATCATCTGTCACCTTTACCTAGTTAGTTTCACCTTTTCTATTTCATATTCAGTGTCCTCGTTTCATTTAGTTTACATTTTCCAATTTCTACATCCCTTTTCTTGTTGTTGTTCTTTCTTACACTATCAGGCATAGTAGAAAAGCTTTTGTATACATTTATATATAGAATGTATTTTTTATATATATATATATATACACAATAAAATACATAAATTTTTGCCAAGCTAAAAAATTTATGACGTTTTGATTCCACTTCCTTGACTTAGTATGAATAGGATGCTAGATTTCTAATTTATATTCAGTCAAAGCTTTGATATAGTTCCACGTATGTTGACATCTAGTATTACTGCTAAAATCTAGAAAATTAATTATCTTAGTAATTAAAAAAAATTGCATGAGGTTTAAAACTTCTAATCCAATTCTGAGTATATAAATACCATCCTGTTTTTTTTTTTTTTTTTTAAAAAGGTATTAACATGTGATACAATATTGTTAACAAAGGTGCAGATTTTGTTCCAATTTTACAAAGTGTTATGCTATATTCATTATTTTTTCATACCTTATTTGCCTCTACATTTTATTGAATCGCATAGAGAAGTTTCAGCTGCATGGAAGAAATTGCGATAAACTGTTCACTTTTATCCTATTACAAATATCTTCTATTTCCTTGTTATGGCTTCTTAGATACACCCATCATTTAAAAGTGCACATTTAATTTCCAAATACATGGGATTTTTAAAATATCTTTGATACTAATCTCTCATTTATATTAATTTCTCATTTAAATGCTCTCTTCTCTGCAAACACCCTCTGTGCTTTTTCAGTCTTCTAACTTTATCAAGGCTTTCAATGGCTAAGTCAAAGGTCTTTCTTGGTAAATGTCACAGTCACTTGAAAATAATGTGTGTTATTTTCAACCAGCTTTTGATATTGATCCCTAACATAATTCCACAATGATAAGAGCAAAGACTCTGTGTGACTTCAATAGCTTTACACCAGGAAGTTTCTGAACTGTCCTATCTCCCTGGACATATTCCAGTGTCTCCTACTTGTGGGGTCTTGAGTAGAATTTGTATCCTACTGTTGTTTGAAAATTGTATAAATCTTACATTAATTATGTTGAATTGGTTCATAGTGCTTTTCAGGTATACTGTATCTTTCTCTTCTCTATATACTCATTCTATTAATTTTTGAGAGCATGATATTGAAAGTCAACTAAAAATCTTAATTTATCTACTTAAAAAGAAATTCCTTCTCCAGAGGGTCTTCTGGACCCAGGATCAAAGCTGGATCTGCCTGCACCCTTGCCATCTGAGCCACAGGGAAGTCCCCTTAAAAAGAATAACTGTAATATACAGTAGAACTATATATAACTTTGTTCTGTGTTTTCCAAGTCTCCGGTAAGTGTATTATATTTTCAAAATTAAAAAATAGTATAAATTAAAGAAAATATGCAAGAGTACAGCCAGCAAGGAAAGAAACCAAGTTAGAACCTCTTGACATATATCCACTTATTACATCTTTTAGGAAATACCTATTTTTTAACTAAAACTGAAACTGGACCCCAAAAAAGGCCTTTGAAGAAAACTAAGAATAGTAAGCAGATTTCTTCCTGTTAATATTTATTGACTGTTCCCTTCAAAAATTTTACCCTATAAGGATTATCCAGCCAGGAAAACTAGGCATATCCATGTGGTACAGCCCTTGAGAGAGAAGAGTAAAAACAGACTCCAGCCCTTGGGTTCCTCTGCCTCAGGAATTCTGAGTAAAGCAGAGGTCCTTATAGATAGCAGCACTTTCATTCATTCAGGCCATATTACCTACAAAGTGAGCTGGACGCACATGCCACAGAGCATGGGAAAGTGACCACAGAAGTTTCAGCCTGAAGTGGAACTGGGGGAGGGAATGGAGACTCTTGCACACATGCCCCCAGGAAGTAAGCTGAGGTGCCGAGAGGCTGCTTCCCTAAATGCCTGCTTTACCAGATGGCCAATGAACTCACTGCCTGGAAGCTGAATAGATGCCCCCTCTTCCTACTCTCTGTCCATAAATAGAACCTCCCCAAATCCTCAACTGACTTCCTGAATTGCAAGTCTTCTGCTATTCCCCAATAAACTCAATTTCTGGTCATTTGAGCTTGCCTCAGTTTACTTCCTTTCTTCGGTTGACACTACAAATAAGTAAGAGATGTGCCAATATCTGCATGCTTTCCCAGGGATGCATGTGGGCACTATGAAGCGGCCATGAACTCAACAGCAAGTGGGCATGATGGACTCACCTTCATGAGCCAATGCGCATAGCCATCAAAGATAGATACTATTATCCTACATGAGAAATCTTAACCTGTGAGCCAGGGTAAGAGTCCCAACCTCTTCAGTTAGTGGAGGAGATGGACCGGAATCCACAGTCTAGGACTAGAGTCTGCGCTGACCACTCACGGAGACAGGATTCCTGCATTCGTCATAAACACAGGGACACAGTACTGCAACATCAGGAGGGCACATCCATGGAAGGTTTAATGTGCATTGGGGGCATGCAAAGTGAGCAGCCTATTATGATACAGATTAGGTCCTCTGAGAGAGAAAATGCAGACACTGATGGTAAAGGAAGGTTTCTGAGGAGTGACATCTTATTCTGGAAGAGAGTAAAACGAACTAGGAAGTAACAGTTCAGGAGCAGAAGCAGGAGCACTCACTCAGCCCCAGGGACCGACAGAGAAACGGAGAAGCACTTCTGCATGTGAAGAATGGGATATGGAGGAACAAAAAGGGAGAAGCATGAGCGTGTTGAAACAGGAGGCAGGTCAGGGAGGTCCAAGCAATCTGGTTTTCACTCTGACAGAAAAATCACTGAGAAGTTTTATGTAGGAAAACGATACAGTCAAATGCACATCACAGGTCTCTCAACTGCCGGCACTGGTACTGGATACTCTGTTGGGGGAGGGGCCCCGTGAAGTGCTTGACTGTCTCCACTCACTAGATGCCAGCTGCACCCCTCCCCACAATGTGGTGACCAAATGTGTCCTCAGACACTGCCAGTCATACACTGCACTGAGAACCACAGTTCAGGAGCCAAGGCTGAAGACCCAAGACTATAATCGACAAGGTGGGTGTGATAAGAAGGCGAGTGACAGCTGAGCTGAAAGGTGATTCTTCCTGATTCCTCTCATATAATGTGGCTGCACAACCTAGGCATCCATTTCCACACAGAATGCTCCAAGCGCACCTTGTGCAAACTCCTCTCCACCTCTCAAACCCGCGTCACCCACCAGTGTCTATTTATTTATTTTTTGAAATATTTATTTATTTTTAGGATTCATTTTCTTTACATTACTCTATTGGTTTTGCGATACATCAACATGAATCCGCCATGGGTGTACACCTGTTCCCCATCCTGAACCCCCCCTCCCACCTCTCTCCCTGTACCATCCCTCTGGGTCATCCCAGTGCACCAGCCCCAAGCATCCTGTATCACGCATCGAACCTGAACAGGCACTGATTTTAAATTTCTTCAATCCATTCTCCATTCTGCCATCAGAATATTTTTTTTAAAATAAATGCCAATCTGTTTATGGCTTAACTACTCAAAATTATTTAAAAGCATCAGCAGGATTACACAAATGTCCTTGTTTACACATCTGGACTCCTTTCTACCCATCAGTCCCCCAGCTACAGTCCAGAACCACCTGTTCTGGATGCATGGTCAATCTGCATCTCCATGCAGAGCATCCACACACTTCTCCTTTTACAGACAGTCCCAGTGGTCAACTCCTTGAGGACCCTCAGGTCCAGACCCGAGTACTATCTCCTGAGCTACAAGGAGACTCAGTCAACTCTCCCTCTTGCTCCCCTACTGTGCATGCCTCGATTGGGGATCCCAAATACAACAATGGCATATATCGAATATTTACATATTGTGCAAAATAGTTTACTTGTTTTCATGCTTTCTTCTTACTCCTAATACTATATTATTCCTCATTTTACAGAAGGAACAAACGGTGAGAAATGAAGCCATTTACACAGCAAAGTCTTCATAGTTAAGTGGAAAATTCAGGGCTTAACTCTAGGGTAGTCTGATTAGCAGCTACTTCAACCACTAAGCTCTAATAATTTGTTTCTATGTTTTACTTGGAGAAATCAATGGCACCGCACTCCAGTACTCTTGCCTGGCAAATCCCATGGATGGAGGAGCCTGGTAGGCTGCAGTCCATGGGGTTGCTAAGAGTCAGACACAACTGAGCAACTTCCCTTTCACTTCTCACTTTCATGCACTGGAGAAAGAAATGACAACCCACTCCAGTGTTCTTGCCTGGAGAATCCCAGGGAAGGGGTAGCCTGGTGGGCTACCGTCTATGGGGTCACACAGAGTCGGACACGACTGAAGTGACTTAGCAGCAGCGGCATGTTTTACTTAAGTCAGTTCAAGTCAGTTGAGAATAGAGGCTTTCTTTTAATCTGTATGTCCCTGGTAACTAGGGGTGGGGTAAGAGAAAACAGGAGAAGCTGAAAAAGCAAATGGAAGTCCTTGTTATATATCAAGACCCTGACGTAAATGAAGAGGATCCATGTATAAAATAAATAAGCTACAAGGATATAATGATCAACACAAGGCATATAGCCAATACTTTATAATAACTATAAATGGAATATAACCTTTAAAAACCATACACCACTATGTTGTACACTTGAAATCAATTAAATATTATATATCAATTATATCTCAATAAAAATTAATAAATTAGAACAGAAAATCAGTAGATATCTTGGTGTTCTTACAAAATATGTCTTAGAAACACATACTTTTTTTTTTCAGTTCTGTTCAATTCTGGACACTAAAGTTCAAGGTGCCAGCATGGGCTCCTTATCTGGTGAGAGCCCTCTTCTTCCTGACTATTGGTTGGTGCCTTCTGCCTGAGTCCTCACATTAAGATACTAATCCCATTTGCAGCAACATAGATGGAGCTAGAAATTATCATTCTGTGTGAAATAAGTCAGACAGAGAAAGAACTATCACGTATATGCTAAATTTAAAAAGAATTGAAACAAATGAACTTATTCATGAAACAGAAACAGACTCACAGCCTTAGAGAATGAACTTAAGGTTATCACAGGGGATGTGTCAGGGGGAAGGGATAGTTAGGGAATTTGGAAGAGACCTGTACACACACGCACAAAGCTTACTTTCCTGCACCTCTGGAGGGGTCTGCACACCAGCCTTCCATGTCTTTCGGTTTTGTGTCCGTAGTGCCAGTGTTGGAGTTTGAACTTTTCGAGACACTCCCAACTGCTGGCTTCACGGAGTGTCCCTGGAAGGGCTGGGCTTCCAAAGACAAGGGATATTTTTCTTTCTCAGTTGACAAACCAAGGAAAGGATGTTTTCTGGGTCCCTGGGGACAGCAGGCACCCCAGAAGTGGTGGCCCCGTGTCCCAGCATGCAGGGGCCGGGTTGTTGCCACCCCCTCCTCCTCTCTCCCTGGAGGAGCCAGTGGCCCGGCCTGCCTTGGCCTCCGCATGGCCTTGGGTAGCTCTCACTGCTTACACCAGGTTCACCCGCATTCAGCGGCAGATTCATTTGACCTCCACAACCTGGAAGGAAGCTGGGTAAAGTGTCATTTCTACTACCCAGAAGAGGAAACAGGTGACTGGCCCCAGGTCACATGGCCCATTCATGCCAGCACCCAAAGCCTGGTCTCCAGCTCTCATTCCTTGAACGTCGTTCAGCTTCTCTAGCCAAGAAGGAGGACTCCCTGGATGAGCGGGTGTTTGGGGCAGGGGCTGCCTTGTGTGCCCAGGCTTCTTGCTCAGCAGCAGGCTAGCCCTTCACTGGGTATCTCAGAGCTGGGAGGCACTGTAGAGACCACTAGCTCCGGATCAGCGCCCCAAGGCGGCCAGGCTGGCCAGCGAGACCCAGCAGACCGTGTCATTTCCAGCCCTCCTGCACCTGTCTTCTCCTACTGGTGTCGGGGGTTGCACCTCCTTCCTCTGGGAGCGGCAACAGCTCTGGTGCGCAGCGAAGACAAGATTCCTCTGGCAGGCACTGACCCTCCCTGGTCCCCTGAGGTCCTGCTGGATGGGAGGCGCTCGCAGTCGGACGTGCACCTAAAGGGAACCAGGTGGTACCTCACTCGCTCCAGAGTTCCCGCGCTACTCCCCTGTTCGCTGTTCCCCGGAGGGAAGCCGGCCGGGTTCAACCCCCTGCCCCGCCAGCCCTAAGTCCGAGCGCGCCTCTGAAGCCTTGGTTTCTTCGGAGCCCTGAGCGCTGCGTGTGCAGAAGGGATCCCGGCTCTTCTTTCTGGAGGGGCGGGCTTTGCACGCGGCGTGCCCGCAGTTTTCCGCGCCCCGCAAGCTCCTGGGGAGAGCTGTGGCTCCGGACCCAAGATGCGCGCCTGCCCGCCCGCTTCTCAGCTGGGTTTCCCATGGTCCAGCCTGTCGGCGGGCAGAGAGAAGGCTCGACCCGGAGCACCCCACTCCCGGTCGGGCACACGCGGGAGGGGGCGGCCCAGCGGGCTGATTAGACAGGATCCAAGCAGGAAGTCTTGGTCCCCACCCTGGGCGGCCGACCCACTCCACGCGGCCTGGGCACCTGTACGCCCGTCCATCCATCCGTGTGTCCCTCGGTGCGGCGACCCCGGGAGGCCAGGATGGGGACCGGGGAGGCTCCGTCCGCGACGCCCCCACCCGCAGGCCAATCTGAGGCGGCAGGCGGGGCGGCTGCGCGCGCGCGGCCCAAGATAAGAGGCCAGGTGAGCCTACCTGCGCCGCGGGCGGGACGCGGGGCAGCGCGGAGCGGACCGGAGGCGCGGCGGTCTGGCGGCATGTCAGATAGAAGGAAGAGCTGGGCCCCTCTGTCCAGGTGAGCCGGGGTCCTGACTGCTCCTGGGGCCACAGGCTCGGTTTCACACCGTGCAGCCCCCGGGGTTCCGGCTCTCCTTACTCCTTGTGGACGCTGGCCCGAGCAGGCTGCCTGCGGAGGGCTGTCTAGCCCGGAGAGGCCTCTCTGGGCGCTGGGGAGGCGTTCAGGAGGTAAACGGTCAATTTTCAGCTTCTGAGCTGCCCCTGACTGCTTGTCTTTCTCTGAAAAGTCTGAGAGGCCCCTCCCAGGAAGAGGCGGCCACACTGCCTAGCAGGGTCAGTGAGTAGGCCGAGCAGGCAGGTACCCTCCCAGGGATGGGGCTCAGGTTCTGGGCGCAGCGTTTCGGGGTGCTGTCAGCGCTGGGGAACTTCATGCTTGGCGCTCTCCCTCTCTGTGCTTCGGTCTTCACTCACGAGTGGGGCCTTCAAAGGGTCCAGGGACTGGGTGTCTCATCTTCGTCTTCTGAACATCTAGTCAGGGTCAGAGAAGCCTGGGGGTGGGTGTCCAGGAGGCAGCACCTTCATGTGATTGGTGACTCCTGAACTCTGCCTGGCGTACCCCCAAGAGCATCTCCTGACCCCCTGACACCACCCCCAGAAGACTGAGGCCCATGTAGTGGATGGGCAGGAGCTGCGTAGGCCCCTACTCCTTGACCCGAGGGCTCTCGCTGGTAGAAATTGGCCCCAGGCGGGCGTTTGGGTGGTGAGGCCAGGCTGACTCTGCAGGTGTGGGCAGACCCTCCCATCTGGACCTTGACCCTCCCCTCTCCCCCACCCTCTAGGGACACCCCCCCCCCCATGGCAGCACCTCCCCCACCAGGGCTGAGGTCCCCCTGGACTCTCTGTCCTCACTTCTCTACAGCAGAGGCCTGTGGGGTCTGGAGAGGGGAGGATACCCCCCAAGAAAGGAGATGCTTGGTGCTCTGGACGCAGGCCCAGCATCTCAGAGCCCAGTCACACCCAGGGAGGGTCTGTGCAGAGGGTGGGGCTGGTAGTCAAGGTCTTGGACTCGGTGTGTGGGTCTGATGCGTGAGTGTCTGTGTTTCCAAGCGGGGCCTGTCTGTGTTCGGGTGTGTGTGGGTCTTGCGTAGTGCGGAGAAGTCTGGGTGGGTGGGAGGTTCTGACGTCGCCATTTGGGCCTTGGGCGTTCGCGTCCTCTCAGACCTACATTGAGCATGACGGTGCAGGGCTGGTCTTTGCTGGCCCTCTGCTCAGAGGCCCTGGGCTCCAGTGGCTGCACGGGTGGGCTCTAGTGCCCTGGGGAAGCTGCCCTGCCTCCCCAGGGCCCTGGGCTGCCGCAGCTGTTGCCAATGCTCGCCCAGGAGGCAGCTGGAGCCAGGACCCTCTGCCCCGCTCCCGGGAACAAGCCCCAGCTGGCAGAGGGAAGGGCTGTGAGTCACTGTCAAACGAGATTCCTAGGAGATGGTGGGGGGTGTTGAGGAGGGGGTGAGGAGTGTGGCTCCAGGCAGGGCCCAGGTGGGCAGTGGAGGGCCAGTGGGCCCCCCATCCTTGGCGCCAGATCAAAATGCAGATGCCCAGCCCTGGATGGTGGGTCGGGTGCCCAGGACAGAGCGAGGGGTTAATCATTTCCCCACCTGGCCTCCTGCAGCCCTGCCACCTCCCAAGACGCCTGGTTCTCCCTGGCACCTCTCCCTAGACCGTCAGGGCTGGAGCGGACCTCACTGACCATCAACAGTGGCCCCTTGCATGAGGAGGCCGGCTCCCCTCGGGCAGCACACTGGCCCCGGGTCAGAGGGCCTAGTGTCAGGCCTGCACCCGCTCTTCCCCTCCCAAGGGCTGCATGACCTGCCCTTTGAACCTGGGCCTCCACGGAATGCCCTGGGGCAGCCTCTGTGCCCTCCCCTGTTAACCCTTCCCAGGCAGCTGAGCCTTGACCTATCACACAGCAGATTTCTGTGTGCCAATTCCCTTAGGAAAGAAAGGTTCTGCTGGTCAACCGGCCCGCAGGGACACCCCTGCCCTCAGCTGCTGACCATGGGCACGGCAGACTCAGGAAGAAGGGCCTGGGGAGGGAGCCAAACTGACTCTCCCCTGCACAGTGGGCAGGGAGTTTCCCAAACCACAGAAGGGAAGAGAAGATCCCTTTGTCTAAGGATGGAGCATGGGTGCTGGCAGGCCTGCCTGGAGCGGAGAGGGCTGTGTGTCCAAGTGCCAGCTAGGTGGTGAGGGCAGCGGGGGTGGCTGCTGGGGCTTCAGTTGGTGGCCATGGCTCGAAACCCCCGGGTGCTGGCGTGCACTGACCCTGGCGCTCTAAAGGACAAGCCGTTGGCCGCTGGGTCTCCCCAAACCTGCTTCCCTAGTCTGCACCAGAGCTCAAGCTGACCTGGGGAATCCCAGGCACCCCACTCCCTCTGACTGCTCAGCTCCTGGGCTCCTGAGAAGGTGGAGCCTCCCTGGGCATCCTTCCTGGCACTGGGCCTGTGGTTAACAGGCTGCCCTCGCCGGGAACCTCGGCTCCTTCTTTTACTGGCCATCCTGCCGTGGGTACCTTGTTGATCCTGTGAGCCTTGGAAGCCTCATCTGCAGAATGGAGGTGACCCCCCCCCCTGCATTCCTCAAGGTTGTGGGGGCCTCTTGTCAGTGGCGCTTGTGAGCACCCGGTGCTGTCTAGGCACATGTCAGAGCCCTACCTGCTCTGTTTATTGGTTTACTGGTCACTGTATTCACCAAACGCGTGTGCTTCTGAGTGCTGAGCACTGCTCTGGGCCCTTTGCTGTTGTTCAGTCCCTCGGTCATGTCTTCGCAACCCCATGGACCACAGCAGGCCAGGCTTCCCTGCCCATCACCAACTCCAGAGCTTACTCAAACTCATGTCCGTTGAGTCGGTGATGCCATCCAACCATCTCATCCTCTGTCGTTCCTTCTCCTCCTGCCTTCAATCTTTCCAAGCATCAGAATATTTTTCAATAAGTTGGCTCTTCCCAACAGGTGGACACAGTATTGGAGCTTCAGCTTCAACACTGGTCCTTCCAATAATCAGGGTTGATTCCCTTCAGGATAGACTGGTTTGATTTCCTTGCTGTCCAAGAGATTCTCAAGAGTCTTCTCCAGCACCATATTTCAAAGGCATCAATTTTTGGTGCCCAGCCTTCCTTATGGTCCAGCTCTCACATCCATACATGACTACTGGAAAAATCATAACTTTGACTATACGGACCTTCGTTGGCAAAGTAGTGTCTTTGTTTTTCAGTGCACTATCTAGGTTTGTTATAGCTTTCTTTCTAATGAGCAAGCATCTTTTAATTTCCTGGCTGCAGTCACCGTCCACAGTGATTTTGGAGCCCAAGAAAACAAAATCTGTCGCTCCTTCCAACTTTTCTTCATCTATTTGCCATGAAGTGATGGGACTGTATGCCATGAGTTTCGTTTTTTGAATGGTGAGTTTTAAGCCAGTTTTTCACTCTCCTCTTTCATCCTCATCAAGAGGCTCTTTAGTTCCTCTTCACTTTCTGCCGTAAGGATGGTATCATCTGCATATTGGAGGTTGTTGATATTTCTCCTGGCAATCTTGATTCCAGCTTGGGATTCATCCAGCTGCATTTCGCATGATGTAGTCTGCATATAAGTTATAGACATATAAGTTATTAGAGTCTGCATATAAGTTATAAGGGTGATAATATACAGCCTTGTTGTACTCCTTTCCCAATTTTGAACCAGTCCATTGTTCAATGTCCAGCTCTAACTGTTGCTTCCTAACCTGCATCCAGATTTCTCAGGAGGCAGGTAACGTGGCCTGGTATTCCCATCTCTTAAAGAATTTTCCACAGTTTGTTGTGATCCATACAGTCAAAGGCTTTAGCATTGTCAATGAAGCAGAAGTAGATGTTTTTCTGGAATTCCCTTTCTTTCTCTATGATGCAGCAGATGTTGACAATTTGATCTCTGGTTCCTCTGACTTTTCTAAACCCAGTTTTGCAATCTGGAAGCTCACAATTCACATCCTGTTGAAGACTAACTTGAAGGATTTTGAGCATAACCTTAGCAGCATGTGGAATGAATACAATTGTCCAGACGTTTGAACATTCTTTGGCACTGCCCTGGGCCTTTGGGTACCTTATATTCATTCCTGGGGCTTCACCCGCCCCCCTGGGAGTCTGATCTCCACCCCTCCTGTCCTTCTCTCCCTTTCCTTCTCTTAAGAGGGGTAGTTCTTTGTTTGGAGATAGCGTTTCTGTTGGGCTGGGGGTGACCACATCACCCAGGTGAGCAGTGGGGTCTTGGTGTACAGCTGGGGGTCACTCCAGGATGCCTGGGCTGACACCCTCTGGGCAAGAAGCTGTCTGGTATGAGTCACTTCCCCAAGACTAGACTCCGACAGATCACACGTTGTCTGACCCAGGTTCCACCTACAAACCAGCAGTTTTCCCTGAGTGCTGAGTGGCCTGTGTGGGAACAGGCTTGCTCAGGCCCAAGGAATCCTGGGCGTTCCATCCCTACCTGGCCACAGGTGTGCAGGGGAGTCCCAGCTCTGTGGGCCAGTCACCCTGTTGGGGGTGGACTCTCATCTCTGCAGCACATGGCTGACCCCAAACTGTGGACTCGAGGGAGGGTCCACAGGGGGAGGGCTGACCTTGTGGACCCAGGGGAAGCCACGTGCAGGGGGCCTTTCTCACCTGGACAAGAGCATCAGGGCCTGGTTGAGGGGCCATGGATTCCTGTAAAGTGAGTGATGGCAGTGGCCTGGAGTGGTCCAGTTTCCATCCCATGATCAAGGCCGTGGTGCCTGGGCTGGAGCCCTTCCCACCCACTCAGGGGGAGTCGAGCCCTGACAGGCAGGGGTGCTGAGGTCTGCACCGCCAGCGAGGCTGACAGCCAGGCGTGGGCAGGTACCATTGTAGGGCCTAGGGTTTGCTGCCCCTTTGTGCTCCCACATGTCAGGGAGAGATCTGGTGACCTCACAAGAAGGAGAGCCCTGCCCTCTGTACCTGGCGCCACGTTTGGTGGCATGCATGTTCTGGGCACTGTGGTGGATGCACCCTGTCCCATGGCCTTTTCTCTCCCCATGGGACAAGCTCTCCACACTTTGTTTGCAAATCTCTGACACTGCTGCTTGTTAACCCTTCTCAGAGGCTGGGCGTTACAAGCTCCTCCTTCTGGAGCCCCCTGGTTGTCTCTTGTCCAATCGAGCTTTTTCTAAGGGTCTGGGAGCCTCTTTGCCCAGCACTGCCCGGTGGGCCCCTTCCTGCTGTCTCAGCACATCCCCTTCCTGTGGTCCACCAGGCTGGCTCCTCTCTCCTCCATCGAGTGAGTGTCTCCTCACCCTTCACGTCCTCCTGCCCCACCCCCACCACCACTGCTGAGACATCTCACTGAAACCTTCCCTCCCTGATGGCCCCCAGCCTTCTAAAAGCACCACCAGGAGCTGCTCAAGCCCACTTTCCTTCATTTTTCTCATTGCCTCGCTGGCCCCCCATCCCCATCCAGCCCCCCAGCAAACCCAGTAGACTCTGCCTTCAAATTGTGTCCCAAATCCATCACTTAAGTCTCCTAGTGGCTCCCCACACATGGAGTGAACCCGCGTCTCCCTTGGTCCCGAAGCACCTGCTCTGGCTCCCCTTCTGCTGAGTTCAGCATCCCCCGCCCCCAATGCCGCACATGCCGGCTCCACCAGCACCCCCGCTCCTCACAGCTCTGTCCCCTCCAGCGCTGCCGCCCCTTGTCTTTTGTCCCTCCTGTCCTTTTGTTCACGAGCCGGGGAGCCCTGCTCAAAAAACGTGAGTTTACTAAACACCAGGTCAGCGAACATGACGCTGGGCCTGAACGAAGAGGTCAGGGTGGTGGTGTGGCTCCTGCCCCTTTTAGGGAGGAGGACTGGGGAGGTGCAGGGAAGTGACCCCCCCTTAGGTGGGAGGATTAAGCAGGCTGTCTGACCTGGCCCTGCAGAAGTCTCCCCAGGGTCCGGGGGCTCTTTCCTTTAGGAAGCTTCTTAGATAGGTTTTATATGTCATTCACTTGGTAAAACTTGTGGGTTTCCTCCAGGTCACGTGTCTGCTCCTCCTATGATACTTCTTCCGTGGTTGCATGTGAGGCTCTGTAGAGGCAGGCGAGGCCACGGTAGGAATACGGCAGCGGAGAGGCTGGGGAACAGTTTTGGGCGCTAACCAGGCGGGAGCCTTACTACCCTGCAGTGATGCTGGGAGGCGAGAGGGTGGCCTTCCCCGGACCCTTCTGATCGGGGCCCAGACTGCTGGACAGGAGCCCCGGCCCACATGGCCTGGAGCTTCCCCTGTGGCCCCTGGGGAAGCTCGGCCTCCCTCCCCGCGGGCCCCGCCCCTGGCCTCCCTCCCAGTAGGCCCAGCCTCTGGCCTCCAGGCCATCCTGTCCCCCATCTGCAGTCCAGCCCTTTCCCTCCCGGTGCAGAGCGGGGCTCACTTCCCTTTCTCAGTATTTGGCTGGTGGATCTGTGACCCTGTAGTTCCCAGTGGGAGGCTAGCCCAGCTTGGTTCCTCAGAAATTCTTTGCTCTTTGGCTAGAATGGGAGTGGGGTGCTGGGGGGAGGTAGGTGCGTGGGCAGGTGGGTGAGGATGACTGGTGGGAGGCTGGGGCAGGGTGCTGTAGGGACATGGGGCTGGAGGCAGGATGGTGGAAGGCGGGGTCTGGGGGCTGGCTATGAGGGGGACCGGTATGAGAGTGACTATGGCTCTGAGAATGACTATGAATGACTGTGAGTGACTAAGTGACCAGGGGCCAGAGGCAGGCTCTGCCCCTCACTCCCGCCCACGGGAAGGCTGGTTTTCGGAGGTGAAGGAGGCTGGAGCACCTAGACAGTGAGGGAAGCAATGCTGGGTTCCCCTTTGGGGATGGCTGGTTCATCTGGGATCTCTGTCTGCGGGGCTGGGACATCCCAGGGGAGCCGGGGAGCTGGGATGTTTCTCAGTCACTGTTCATCTGAGAGCCTCAGATCAAAGCCGGGCTCGGCCAGGTTCACCTGCCTCCTTCGGGCTGAGCAGTGACCACCCTGCCACTTCCCTGGGCGCCCAGGCAGGGTGGACCCCCATTCCAGTGGGGGTGCAGGGTGAAGTCCGGAACGCCGCTCCCCTCACCCATGATGTCAGCAGCGGGGACGCTCTGGACGTCACCCTGAGGCTATGCTGACCCTCCATTCCCGCCAGCCGGACCCAGCAGTGGGCCCTGGAGGACAAGGAGGAACAGGAGCGAGAACGCCGGCGGCGACTCTGGAACCTGAGATTCACCACGGACGATGAGGACCTGCCGGCCCCTGAGAGGTGCGGGTGGGAGGCAGGACCCCAGTGAGGATGGACCAGCTGCCCCTGCCTGGGGAGTGGGCTGACCTTCTGTGGGCCCCAGGCTGGTCAGGACAGCAGTCAGGACCAGTGTGGGTGAGCTGGGCCGCTCTTGCTGGGCATTTTATAAGCTTAGCTCATCCTTCCACGCTCCTGAGAGTGCTAACCCGCCTCTCAGGTGGGTGCACAGCTCGTGCACCAGGGGCACGACCTGGGGGTTTTTGGGCCCTGGGCCAACCATGCCCCTTCAGCCCGGCCCCCTTCTGCTAGTGGACCCCCGTGGATTCTGATGGGAAGGAGGTGCTGCTGGTCTGATCACTAGCCCCGAGACTGAGCTCCCCAACACGCCTCACCGCGGGGACAGGGCCCACTCGGGGGACGCATCTCCTCTCACTTCTGAACAAGCTCAGTTCGCAGACCTGGCAGGAGGCTCAGCCAGCGAGTGAACTCACCTGAGCTGGGGCGGGCAGGTGGAGGCACAGGAGGGGCCCTTCTGCAGCAGCCCAGGTTTGGGGCAGCCTCCCGTGCGGCTCCCCGGCTCCTGGAGAGGGGGCGCAGGGCATTTGGCCTGCACTGCACCCACGTGGCCATGGGGGCACGGAGGCCTGGGCACCACTCCCGGCTCCTGTGCCCATTGCCGTGTGACTCGGGCCAGCGCCCTGCCTGTCTTTGCTCCTCATCTGTAAACGGCAGGGCCTGACAGAGAAGAGGTATTTGTTGAAAATGGAGTGGTTGCACCCTACAGGCGTGAGGTGGGGAGAGCTATGCAGGCAGCACTGGACGGAGGGTTGGCAAGCAGAGGGGCTTGGAGCAGAGTCCACATGGAGGCCAGCCAGCCAGTGCAGCAGCATGGGGAGCAGCAGGTTCAGGAGGGCATCAGACCCAGGTCATGAGCCTTTCATGCCGCCTGTGCCTGAAGGCAGGATGGGGTTCCTGGGGTTCGGGAGGGTGGAAGGTGGAGAGAGGGGAGCAGCGTCTGAGGCGGGACTGACTCCACAGCACAGGGACAGCAGCTGTTTCTGGCCTGGGGGTCCTGCCAAATGGACCGTGTCTCGGGAGGACAGGGAGCCCCCACCGTCTGTGTACAGAGGCCGCGTTCTCTTTGCCAGAGTGAGGTGGGGCACAGGGGCAGGCCCGGTGTCCCGTGGGCGGGAAGGCCTCACCTGCTTTGTCTCGCCCTGTCTTCCTGCCCTGCAGCAGCAGCGTGAGGCTCCCGGCCAGCTCGGTCAAATTAGGCCTGAAGGTGGAGCAATACCTCTCGGCCATACAGGTGAGAGGGCCGGGCCCTGGGGTGTGCTGGGCATGCCAGGGGCCTCAGGCTCCAGCGTCAACGGCCTGTGCTCTCTGCTCCCAGAGATCAGAGTCTATCAGGTATGCAAACCCATTCCACACTGAGTTCCCAGTGGTTCCCGTGGATGTCACCAGCAAGCGCCACCTTTTCGAGAAGGAGCAGGTGGGCCAGAGCCAAGAGGACCCAGCCTCTAGCCGCAAGGTGAGTGGCCCTGGCGCACCAGGGCTCTGCAGACCGCTGAGCCTGGGGTCTGCAGAACTGGAGCCTGGGCACTGTGGGACAGCTCCATGCTTTCCTGCGTCTGTCTGGCGGACTCGAGGGCCCGGCCATGCCTGTTGCTGAGCCCCCCAGCCCAGCGGTGCACACAGCTCCGGGGGAGGGTCCTATGGCCTGGCCGTGTAGATGTGGTGAGGGGGCCCCTCTGGAGATGCCAGCCCGGCCCCAAGGTGGGAGCTCTCTCCTCAGGAGAACTTGCAGCTCTCAGGGGTGGAGAAGTCACAGCTCATCCTGTGGATGAGCAGGGCCCAGGAGTCAGCACAGCAGGGCCCACAGGTACCAGATGTGCCCCTCTGGCCCCGGTCTCCCTGCAGGCCTCTCATAGTGGGATGACCCATCACGGGAGGGACAGCCCTGAGTGCAGTGGAGATGCTCTGCACGCGGGATGGCCATGTGGAAGCCTGCGGGTCAGAGGGTGGAAGGAGTCGGGCCTGGGGTCCTCCCCTGAGAAGAGGCGGGCCAGGGGGCTCTGCAGCAGCCTGAGCCCGGTCTCTGACCTGATTCCCAGAACCAGGAGACACAGAGGGAGTTGGCAGCTGGCAGCAAGCCCCAGTGGAGGAAGAAGCCAGAGGCCCCGCTGGGTGCCGAGGTGAGTGGGGGCCCAGCGGTTGGGGCAGCTCTCCCTGGAGAACGTGGGCCAGCAGGCACCCACTCCTCCACGGCAGGCCTGGCAGGGGGTGCTGGCGGGCAGGGCACATGCGGGCTCCTAGAAGCCGTCTGCTGCACAGAAGACACTTGAGCCGAAAGCAAGCCTGGACCCTGAGACTCCCCCGCCCCAGTAAATGTTTCATGTTCCAGAAGATCTCTGTGCTGGAGGAGAGAGCTGTCTCAGGAAAGAGGGCAGTTCCAGACAAAGCCAGCGACTCAGAGAAAAGACCAGTGTCTGAGAAAGCCACCGTCTTCGAGAAGACCCCAGTCCCCGAGATGCAGCCGGCCCCAGTCAGGGCCATGGCCCCAGTGTGGCCCCAGGACTGGGAGCAGTCAGCCTCAGCAGAGTGCCCATCCAGCCCCAGGAGGCAGCGGGGCACTGGGCCTGAGAAGGAGCCCGAGTCTTTGGCGGGGCCTCTGCCCCGGGCTGGCGGCCTCCCGCCTGTCACTCTGCAGGTGCACGGTGCCCCCCACCTCCCTGTCCTCCCGGCATCTCTGGCTGCCTTCCTGTCTCCTGTCCTCCCATCTGCTGTCCTCCCGGTGTCTCTGGCTTCCTCCCTTTCTCCTGTCCTCCCTCCAGGCCGGCCCCAGCTCTGTCTCCCCTCCCTGCCTGCTCTGCTGCCCACAGGACAGGGGACTGGGATGGGGTCTCACCTGGCACCCACACCACACCCTCATCCCAGGCCCAGACTCCAGGGAAGCCTCAGATGCTTCTAGAAGCTCCCCCATCCCTGGAAACCCTGTCCACTGGCCTGGCCCTGAGCCTGTGGCTGCACCTCCACAGCCGAGGCAGCAGGCGGGGGCAGAGGACCAGCCTGCTGCCACCGCCCCTTGCTGCTAGGGTGAGCCGGGCCTGCGGGGGCTCCGGGCTGCCTGTCCTCCCGCATGACTTGCTCCCTGCTCCGTCCAGGTGAGCAGCCCCAGCACGGAGGCGGAGGCCAAGTCCCCCTCGCCCACAGTGGCCTTGCCCACCTTCAGCAGCAGCCTGCAGCGCTCCAGCCCCCACGCCATCTCCTTCAGGGTGAGCCTGGCTGCTGTGGGCCCCTCCCTGCAGGGCTCGGGGCAGTGGGGAGGCAGGCAGGAGGCACCCTGAGACGATCTGGGGGCATCAAGGAGGGGCTGTTGACCTGGCTTGATGGGAGGGGCCATGCCCCAGGCCCAAGGCAGGCCTTTCATGGGGGTGTGGCTGGCGTCTGTGTAGAGGAGAGTGCGGGCGAGAACCCAGGGTGGGCTGTGTTCTGAGAGGCAAGTCCTCCCTTGTGGAGGCTGTGGCTGCCACGGACCCCGCTCACTGGCACCTTTCTTCTCTTTCCAGATGAGCCCCCGGAGAGATAGCTCAGAGGCGGCCTTAACCCGCAGGTCAGGGCCTGGGGTTCATCTGATGTGGGGCTGAGGCATGAGGTGCAGCAAGGGGAGGGTCCAGCTGCCTGGAGAATGCGGGTGGGAGGGGACGTCCTGGGCCATGGGTTGCCGGGGGCGGGGTGGCGGCGAGTGGGTGTGCTGGGGTCGTTTGAGTCAAGCACTGGGGATTCATGCACGCAGGCTGCACCATCTGCCCCAAGACTGTCTCTGAGACCAGCAGTCCTGGGCGAGGCTTGGGGACGTGGGGCACACAGTGGATGAGGGAGTTGCTGCCTTTGCTTCAGAGTGAGACGTGCAGGAACCACAGGGCTCAGAGGTCCCAGGGGTTCAGGACAGGAACCGAGGGCTGGAGCCCCTTGCAGTCAGGGGAGCTCAGCCTGCGAGAGTGGGGTGAGGGCAGAAGATGGTGAGCGTCAGGGAGCATGAGGTGGGGAGAACTCTATGAGACAGCAGGGCGATGGCAGGGGGCGGAGGGCATCAGGGGATGTGAGGTGGGGAGAGCGCTGCAGGCAGCTCTGGACGGAGGGTCGGCAAGCGGAGGGGCTTGGAACAGAGTCCGCATGGAGGCCAGCTAGCCTGCGTGGCAGCACGGGGAGCAGGGTTGGGGCACCAGGTTCAGGAGGGCATCAGACCCAGGTCATGGGCCTTTCATGCTGCCTGTGCCTGAGGGCAGGATGGGGTTGATCTGGAAAGGGGAGCCTGGGGTTCGGGAGGGTGGAAGGTGGAGAGAGGGGAGCAGCGTCTGAGGCGGGACTGACTCCACAGCACAGGGACAGCAGCTGTTTCTGGCCTGGGGGTCCTGCCAAATGGACCGTGTCTCGGGAGGACAGGGAGCCCCCACCGTCTGTGTACAGAGGCCGCGTTCTCTTTGCCAGAGTGAGGTGGGGCACAGGGGCAGGCCCGGTGTCCCGTGGGCGGGAAGGCCTCACCTGCTTTGTCTCGCCCTGTCTTCCTGCCCTGCAGCAGCAGCGTGAGGCTCCCGGCCAGCTCGGTCAAATTAGGCCTGAAGGTGGAGCAATACCTCTCGGCCATACAGGTGAGAGGGCCGGGCCCTGGGGTGTGCTGGGCATGCCAGGGGCCTCAGGCTCCAGCGTCAACGGCCTGTGCTCTCTGCTCCCAGAGATCAGAGTCTATCAGGTATGCAAACCCATTCCACACTGAGTTCCCAGTGGTTCCCGTGGATGTCACCAGCAAGCGCCACCTTTTCGAGAAGGAGCAGGTGGGCCAGAGCCAAGAGGACCCAGCCTCTAGCCGCAAGGTGAGTGGCCCTGGCGCACCAGGGCTCTGCAGACCGCTGAGCCTGGGGTCTGCAGAACTGGAGCCTGGGCACTGTGGGACAGCTCCATGCTTTCCTGCGTCTGTCTGGCGGACTCGAGGGCCCGGCCATGCCTGTTGCTGAGCCCCCCAGCCCAGCGGTGCACACAGCTCCGGGGGAGGGTCCTATGGCCTGGCCGTGTAGATGTGGTGAGGGGGCCCCTCTGGAGATGCCAGCCCGGCCCCAAGGTGGGAGCTCTCTCCTCAGGAGAACTTGCAGCTCTCAGGGGTGGAGAAGTCACAGCTCATCCTGTGGATGAGCAGGGCCCAGGAGTCAGCACAGCAGGGCCCACAGGTACCAGATGTGCCCCTCTGGCCCCGGTCTCCCTGCAGGCCTCTCATAGTGGGATGACCCATCACGGGAGGGACAGCCCTGAGTGCAGTGGAGATGCTCTGCACGCGGGATGGCCATGTGGAAGCCTGCGGGTCAGAGGGTGGAAGGAGTCGGGCCTGGGGTCCTCCCCTGAGAAGAGGCGGGCCAGGGGGCTCTGCAGCAGCCTGAGCCCGGTCTCTGACCTGATTCCCAGAACCAGGAGACACAGAGGGAGTTGGCAGCTGGCAGCAAGCCCCAGTGGAGGAAGAAGCCAGAGGCCCCGCTGGGTGCCGAGGTGAGTGGGGGCCCAGCGGTTGGGGCAGCTCTCCCTGGAGAACGTGGGCCAGCAGGCACCCACTCCTCCACGGCAGGCCTGGCAGGGGGTGCTGGCGGGCAGGGCACATGCGGGCTCCTAGAAGCCGTCTGCTGCACAGAAGACACTTGAGCCGAAAGCAAGCCTGGACCCTGAGACTCCCCCGCCCCAGTAAATGTTTCATGTTCCAGAAGATCTCTGTGCTGGAGGAGAGAGCTGTCTCAGGAAAGAGGGCAGTTCCAGACAAAGCCAGCGACTCAGAGAAAAGACCAGTGTCTGAGAAAGCCACCGTCTTCGAGAAGACCCCAGTCCCCGAGATGCAGCCGGCCCCAGTCAGGGCCATGGCCCCAGTGTGGCCCCAGGACTGGGAGCAGTCAGCCTCAGCAGAGTGCCCATCCAGCCCCAGGAGGCAGCGGGGCACTGGGCCTGAGAAGGAGCCCGAGTCTTTGGCGGGGCCTCTGCCCCGGGCTGGCGGCCTCCCGCCTGTCACTCTGCAGGTGCACGGTGCCCCCCACCTCCCTGTCCTCCCGGCATCTCTGGCTGCCTCCCTGTCTCCTGTCCTCCCATCTGCTGTCCTCCCGGTGTCTCTGGCTTCCTCCCTTTCTCCTGTCCTCCCTCCAGGCCGGCCCCAGCTCTGTCTCCCCTCCCTGCCTGCTCTGCTGCCCACAGGACAGGGGACTGGGATGGGGTCTCACCTGGCACCCACACCACACCCTCATCCCAGGCCCAGACTCCAGGGAAGCCTCAGATGCTTCTAGAAGCTCCCCCATCCCTGGAAACCCTGTCCACTGGCCTGGCCCTGAGCCTGTGGCTGCACCTCCACAGCCGAGGCAGCAGGCGGGGGCAGAGGACCAGCCTGCTGCCACCGCCCCTTGCTGCTAGGGTGAGCCGGGCCTGCGGGGGCTCCGGGCTGCCTGTCCTCCCGCATGACTTGCTCCCTGCTCCGTCCAGGTGAGCAGCCCCAGCACGGAGGCGGAGGCCAAGTCCCCCTCGCCCACAGTGGCCTTGCCCACCTTCAGCAGCAGCCTGCAGCGCTCCAGCCCCCACGCCATCTCCTTCAGGGTGAGCCTGGCTGCTGTGGGCCCCTCCCTGCAGGGCTCGGGGCAGTGGGGAGGCAGGCAGGAGGCACCCTGAGACGATCTGGGGGCATCAAGGAGGGGCTGTTGACCTGGCTTGATGGGAGGGGCCATGCCCCAGGCCCAAGGCAGGCCTTTCATGGGGGTGTGGCTGGCGTCTGTGTAGAGGAGAGTGCGGGCGAGAACCCAGGGTGGGCTGTGTTCTGAGAGGCAAGTCCTCCCTTGTGGAGGCTGTGGCTGCCACGGACCCCGCTCACTGGCACCTTTCTTCTCTTTCCAGATGAGCCCCCGGAGAGATAGCTCAGAGGCGGCCTTAACCCGCAGGTCAGGGCCTGGGGTTCATCTGATGTGGGGCTGAGGCATGAGGTGCAGCAAGGGGAGGGTCCAGCTGCCTGGAGAATGCGGGTGGGAGGGGACGTCCTGGGCCATGGGTTGCCGGGGGCGGGGTGGCGGCGAGTGGGTGTGCTGGGGTCGTTTGAGTCAAGCACTGGGGATTCATGCACGCAGGCTGCACCATCTGCCCCAAGACTGTCTCTGAGACCAGCAGTCCTGGGCGAGGCTTGGGGACGTGGGGCACACAGTGGATGAGGGAGTTGCTGCCTTTGCTTCAGAGTGAGACGTGCAGGAACCACAGGGCTCAGAGGTCCCAGGGGTTCAGGACGGGAACCGAGGGCTGGAGCCCCTTGCAGTCAGGGGAGCTCAGCCTGCGAGAGTGGGGTGAGGGCAGAAGATGGTGAGCGTCAGGGAGCATGAGGTGGGGAGAACTCTATGAGACAGCAGGGCGATGGCAGGGGGCGGAGGGCATCAGGGGATGTGAGGTGGGGAGAGCGCTGCAGGCAGCTCTGGACGGAGGGTCGGCAAGCGGAGGGGCTTGGAACAGAGTCCGCATGGAGGCCAGCTAGCCTGCGTGGCAGCACGGGGAGCAGGGTTGGGGCACCAGGTTCAGGAGGGCATCAGACCCAGGTCATGGGCCTTTCATGCTGCCTGTGCCTGAGGGCAGGATGGGGTTGATCTGGAAAGGGGAGCCTGGGGTTCGGGAGGGTGGAAGGTGGAGAGAGGGGAGCAGCGTCTGAGGCGGGACTGACTCCACAGCACAGGGACAGCAGCTGTTTCTGGCCTGGGGGTCCTGCCAAATGGACCGTGTCTCGGGAGGACAGGGAGCCCCCACCGTCTGTGTACAGAGGCCGCGTTCTCTTTGCCAGAGTGAGGTGGGGCACAGGGGCAGGCCCGGTGTCCCGTGGGCGGGAAGGCCTCACCTGCTTTGTCTCGCCCTGTCTTCCTGCCCTGCAGCAGCAGCGTGAGGCTCCCGGCCAGCTCGGTCAAATTAGGCCTGAAGGTGGAGCAATACCTCTCGGCCATACAGGTGAGAGGGCCGGGCCCTGGGGTGTGCTGGGCATGCCAGGGGCCTCAGGCTCCAGCGTCAACGGCCTGTGCTCTCTGCTCCCAGAGATCAGAGTCTCTCAGGTATGCAAACCCATTCCACACTGAGTTCCCAGTGGTTCCCGTGGATGTCACCAGCAAGCGCCACCTTTTCGAGAAGGAGCAGGTGGGCCAGAGCCAAGAGGACCCAGCCTCTAGCCGCAAGGTGAGTGGCCCTGGCGCACCAGGGCTCTGCAGACCGCTGAGCCTGGGGTCTGCAGAACTGGAGCCTGGGCACTGTGGGACAGCTCCATGCTTTCCTGCGTCTGTCTGGCGGACTCGAGGGCCCGGCCATGCCTGTTGCTGAGCCCCCCAGCCCAGCGGTGCACACAGCTCCGGGGGAGGGTCCTATGGCCTGGCCGTGTAGATGTGGTGAGGGGGCCCCTCTGGAGATGCCAGCCCGGCCCCAAGGTGGGAGCTCTCTCCTCAGGAGAACTTGCAGCTCTCAGGGGTGGAGAAGTCACAGCTCATCCTGTGGATGAGCAGGGCCCAGGAGTCAGCACAGCAGGGCCCACAGGTACCAGATGTGCCCCTCTGGCCCCGGTCTCCCTGCAGGCCTCTCATAGTGGGATGACCCATCACGGGAGGGACAGCCCTGAGTGCAGTGGAGATGCTCTGCACGCGGGATGGCCATGTGGAAGCCTGCGGGTCAGAGGGTGGAAGGAGTCGGGCCTGGGGTCCTCCCCTGAGAAGAGGCGGGCCAGGGGGCTCTGCAGCAGCCTGAGCCCGGTCTCTGACCTGATTCCCAGAACCAGGAGACACAGAGGGAGTTGGCAGCTGGCAGCAAGCCCCAGTGGAGGAAGAAGCCAGAGGCCCCGCTGGGTGCCGAGGTGAGTGGGGGCCCAGCGGTTGGGGCAGCTCTCCCTGGAGAACGTGGGCCAGCAGGCACCCACTCCTCCACGGCAGGCCTGGCAGGGGGTGCTGGCGGGCAGGGCACATGCGGGCTCCTAGAAGCCGTCTGCTGCACAGAAGACACTTGAGCCGAAAGCAAGCCTGGACCCTGAGACTCCCCCGCCCCAGTAAATGTTTCATGTTCCAGAAGATCTCTGTGCTGGAGGAGAGAGCTGTCTCAGGAAAGAGGGCAGTTCCAGACAAAGCCAGCGACTCAGAGAAAAGACCAGTGTCTGAGAAAGCCACCGTCTTCGAGAAGACCCCAGTCCCCGAGATGCAGCCGGCCCCAGTCAGGGCCATGGCCCCAGTGTGGCCCCAGGACTGGGAGCAGTCAGCCTCAGCAGAGTGCCCATCCAGCCCCAGGAGGCAGCGGGGCACTGGGCCTGAGAAGGAGCCCGAGTCTTTGGCGGGGCCTCTGCCCCGGGCTGGCGGCCTCCCGCCTGTCACTCTGCAGGTGCACGGTGCCCCCCACCTCCCTGTCCTCCCGGCATCTCTGGCTGCCTCCCTGTCTCCTGTCCTCCCATCTGCTGTCCTCCCGGTGTCTCTGGCTTCCTCCCTTTCTCCTGTCCTCCCTCCAGGCCGGCCCCAGCTCTGTCTCCCCTCCCTGCCTGCTCTGCTGCCCACAGGACAGGGGACTGGGATGGGGTCTCACCTGGCACCCACACCACACCCTCATCCCAGGCCCAGACTCCAGGGAAGCCTCAGATGCTTCTAGAAGCTCCCCCATCCCTGGAAACCCTGTCCACTGGCCTGGCCCTGAGCCTGTGGCTGCACCTCCACAGCCGAGGCAGCAGGCGGGGGCAGAGGACCAGCCTGCTGCCACCGCCCCTTGCTGCTAGGGTGAGCCGGGCCTGCGGGGGCTCCGGGCTGCCTGTCCTCCCGCATGACTTGCTCCCTGCTCCGTCCAGGTGAGCAGCCCCAGCACGGAGGCGGAGGCCAAGTCCCCCTCGCCCACAGTGGCCTTGCCCACCTTCAGCAGCAGCCTGCAGCGCTCCAGCCCCCACGCCATCTCCTTCAGGGTGAGCCTGGCTGCTGTGGGCCCCTCCCTGCAGGGCTCGGGGCAGTGGGGAGGCAGGCAGGAGGCACCCTGAGACGATCTGGGGGCATCAAGGAGGGGCTGTTGACCTGGCTTGATGGGAGGGGCCATGCCCCAGGCCCAAGGCAGGCCTTTCATGGGGGTGTGGCTGGCGTCTGTGTAGAGGAGAGTGCGGGCGAGAACCCAGGGTGGGCTGTGTTCTGAGAGGCAAGTCCTCCCTTGTGGAGGCTGTGGCTGCCACGGACCCCGCTCACTGGCACCTTTCTTCTCTTTCCAGATGAGCCCCCGGAGAGATAGCTCAGAGGCGGCCTTAACCCGCAGGTCAGGGCCTGGGGTTCATCTGATGTGGGGCTGAGGCATGAGGTGCAGCAAGGGGAGGGTCCAGCTGCCTGGAGAATGCGGGTGGGAGGGGACGTCCTGGGCCATGGGTTGCCGGGGGCGGGGTGGCGGCGAGTGGGTGTGCTGGGGTCGTTTGAGTCAAGCACTGGGGATTCATGCACGCAGGCTGCACCATCTGCCCCAAGACTGTCTCTGAGACCAGCAGTCCTGGGCGAGGCTTGGGGACGTGGGGCACACAGTGGATGAGGGAGTTGCTGCCTTTGCTTCAGAGTGAGACGTGCAGGAACCACAGGGCTCAGAGGTCCCAGGGGTTCAGGACAGGAACCGAGGGCTGGAGCCCCTTGCAGTCAGGGGAGCTCAGCCTGCGAGAGTGGGGTGAGGGCAGAAGATGGTGAGCGTCAGGGAGCATGAGGTGGGGAGAACTCTATGAGACAGCAGGGCGATGGCAGGGGGCGGAGGGCATCAGGGGATGTGAGGTGGGGAGAGCGCTGCAGGCAGCTCTGGACGGAGGGTCGGCAAGCGGAGGGGCTTGGAACAGAGTCCGCATGGAGGCCAGCTAGCCTGCGTGGCAGCACGGGGAGCAGGGTTGGGGCACCAGGTTCAGGAGGGCATCAGACCCAGGTCATGGGCCTTTCATGCTGCCTGTGCCTGAGGGCAGGATGGGGTTGATCTGGAAAGGGGAGCCTGGGGTTCGGGAGGGTGGAAGGTGGAGAGAGGGGAGCAGCGTCTGAGGCGGGACTGACTCCACAGCACAGGGACAGCAGCTGTTTCTGGCCTGGGGGTCCTGCCAAATGGACCGTGTCTCGGGAGGACAGGGAGCCCCCACCGTCTGTGTACAGAGGCCGCATTCTCTTTGCCAGAGTGAGGTGGGGCACAGGGGCAGGCCCGGTGTCCCGTGGGCGGGAAGGCCTCACCTGCTTTGTCTCGCCCTGTCTTCCTGCCCTGCAGCAGCAGCGTGAGGCTCCCGGCCAGCTCGGTCAAATTAGGCCTGAAGGTGGAGCAATACCTCTCGGCCATACAGGTGAGAGGGCCGGGCCCTGGGGTGTGCTGGGCATGCCAGGGGCCTCAGGCTCCAGCGTCAACGGCCTGTGCTCTCTGCTCCCAGAGATCAGAGTCTCTCAGGTATGCAAACCCATTCCACACTGAGTTCCCAGTGGTTCCCGTGGATGTCACCAGCAAGCGCCACCTTTTCGAGAAGGAGCAGGTGGGCCAGAGCCAAGAGGACCCAGCCTCTAGCCGCAAGGTGAGTGGCCCTGGCGCACCAGGGCTCTGCAGACCGCTGAGCCTGGGGTCTGCAGAACTGGAGCCTGGGCACTGTGGGACAGCTCCATGCTTTCCTGCGTCTGTCTGGCGGACTCGAGGGCCCGGCCATGCCTGTTGCTGAGCCCCCCAGCCCAGCGGTGCACACAGCTCCGGGGGAGGGTCCTATGGCCTGGCCGTGTAGATGTGGTGAGGGGGCCCCTCTGGAGATGCCAGCCCGGCCCCAAGGTGGGAGCTCTCTCCTCAGGAGAACTTGCAGCTCTCAGGGGTGGAGAAGTCACAGCTCATCCTGTGGATGAGCAGGGCCCAGGAGTCAGCACAGCAGGGCCCACAGGTACCAGATGTGCCCCTCTGGCCCCGGTCTCCCTGCAGGCCTCTCATAGTGGGATGACCCATCACGGGAGGGACAGCCCTGAGTGCAGTGGAGATGCTCTGCACGCGGGATGGCCATGTGGAAGCCTGCGGGTCAGAGGGTGGAAGGAGTCGGGCCTGGGGTCCTCCCCTGAGAAGAGGCGGGCCAGGGGGCTCTGCAGCAGCCTGAGCCCGGTCTCTGACCTGATTCCCAGAACCAGGAGACACAGAGGGAGTTGGCAGCTGGCAGCAAGCCCCAGTGGAGGAAGAAGCCAGAGGCCCCGCTGGGTGCCGAGGTGAGTGGGGGCCCAGCGGTTGGGGCAGCTCTCCCTGGAGAACGTGGGCCAGCAGGCACCCACTCCTCCACGGCAGGCCTGGCAGGGGGTGCTGGCGGGCAGGGCACATGCGGGCTCCTAGAAGCCGTCTGCTGCACAGAAGACACTTGAGCCGAAAGCAAGCCTGGACCCTGAGACTCCCCGCCCCAGTAAATGTTTCATGTTCCAGAAGATCTCTGTGCTGGAGGAGAGAGCTGTCTCAGGAAAGAGGGCAGTTCCAGACAAAGCCAGCGACTCAGAGAAAAGACCAGTGTCTGAGAAAGCCACCGTCTTCGAGAAGACCCCAGTCCCCGAGATGCAGCCGGCCCCAGTCAGGGCCATGGCCCCAGTGTGGCCCCAGGACTGGGAGCAGTCAGCCTCAGCAGAGTGCCCATCCAGCCCCAGGAGGCAGCGGGGCACTGGGCCTGAGAAGGAGCCCGAGTCTTTGGCGGGGCCTCTGCCCCGGGCTGGCGGCCTCCCGCCTGTCACTCTGCAGGTGCACGGTGCCCCCCACCTCCCTGTCCTCCCGGCATCTCTGGCTGCCTCCCTGTCTCCTGTCCTCCCATCTGCTGTCCTCCCGGTGTCTCTGGCTTCCTCCCTTTCTCCTGTCCTCCCTCCAGGCCGGCCCCAGCTCTGTCTCCCCTCCCTGCCTGCTCTGCTGCCCACAGGACAGGGGACTGGGATGGGGTCTCACCTGGCACCCACACCACACCCTCATCCCAGGCCCAGACTCCAGGGAAGCCTCAGATGCTTCTAGAAGCTCCCCCATCCCTGGAAACCCTGTCCACTGGCCTGGCCCTGAGCCTGTGGCTGCACCTCCACAGCCGAGGCAGCAGGCGGGGGCAGAGGACCAGCCTGCTGCCACCGCCCCTTGCTGCTAGGGTGAGCCGGGCCTGCGGGGGCTCCGGGCTGCCTGTCCTCCCGCATGACTTGCCCCCTGCTCCGTCCAGGTGAGCAGCCCCAGCATGGAGGCGGAGGCCAAGTCCCCCTCGCTGGTGGGCCAGAGCCGAGGGCCCAGCCTCCAGCCACAAGGTGAGTGGCTCGGTCCTGCCAGGCGTCTGCAGACCGCTGAGCCTGGGGTCTGCAGAGCTGAAGCCTGGGCACTGCAGGACAGTTCCATGCTTTCCTGTGTCTGTCTGGCGGACTCTAGGGCCCGGCCATGCCTGTTGCTGAGCCCCCAGCCCAGCTGTTCACACAGCTCCAGGGGAGGGTCCCATGGCCTGGCCGTGTAGATGTGGGGAGGGGGGCCCTCTGGAGATGCCAGCCCGGCCCCAAGGTGGGAGCTCTCTCCTCAGGAGAACTTGCAGCTCTCAGGGGTGGAGAAGTCACAGTTCAACCTGTGGATGAGCAGGGCCCAGGGGTCAGCACAGCAGGGCCCACAGGTACTGCGCGTCTCCCTGCAGGCCTCTCGTAGTGGAATGACCCGTCAGGGACGGGACAGCCCCAAGCATAGTGGATAAGCTCTGCATGCGGGATGGCTGTGGGGAAGCCTGTGGGTCAGAGGGCGGAAGGAGGGCCTGGAGTCCTCCCCCAGGAAGGGACGGGCCAGGGGACTCTGCAGCAGCCTGAGCCCGGTCTCTGTCCTGATGCCCAGAACCAGGAGACGCAGTAGGAGTCGGAAGCTGGCAAGAGTCCCCAGTGTAGGAAGAAGCCGGAGCCCCCGCTGGGTGCCAAGGTGAGTCGGGGCCCAGGGGCTGGGGCGGTTATCCCTGGAGACTATGGGCCAGCAGGTGCCCACTCCTCCACAGCAGGCCTGGGCCCTGCCCAGCGTGGGGGGACTGGGGAAAAGGGGGTGTCCCTGCCCCGCCCCATGAACCCCCTTGTCCTAACCGTCCTTGGTCCCACAGGTGTGAGGAGCCAGTCTCAGGCCAGCAGCCGCGCTGGCTGCCTCTCCCGCCCACTTTCCACACTGGACCCGGGAGGATGCTGGCCAGCTTCCTCCCCACCCTTCTGGGGCAGGTGTGTCCCAAGCCTGTCCAGCTGCGGGCACTGCGCATCTGCACAGAACCTCGCCACCCTGTCCACGTGGACTCCTGCTCTTCCTCCTCCTCCGGGTCCGTCAGGTCGCACCAGTGTCTCCGTGCACCTCTCCCAGGCTGGCCCCCACCGTCCTTGTGCTGCCTGCCAGGCTGGAGGAGCCATGCTGACCTCTCCCAGGCCCTGCCTTGCTCCCCTTCACACCCCACCTGCTGTCCTGGCTAACCCATCCTGTGCCCCTCCCCACACTCAGGAAAGAGCTGATAAACTCAATCACTCTCAGGTGTGACCAATAATTCCTTAAAAATCATTCTTGCCAGAAGCTTTGCTTTTCAGCGGAGGCTAAACAGTGTGGGGATGATGTTCTAGCTGTGGGGGCCCCAGGGGGGCAGGCATTTGTCTGACAGCAGCCTCTGTGGCCACAGCCCAGCACACTTGCCCCCACACCTAGATCTCCTCTCCCCTGCCCTCCTGGGCCAGAGGGGACGCTGAGCTGTGTGTAGACCAAGCAGCCAGAGCCAGCCTGGTGCCGTCAGCTCTGCGTGCTCTGTGTGGCTGGTGCTGTTGCCCCCTGGGGGAGCCCTCAGTGCCCATTGGGGCTTCCTGGGAAGGGTGCAGCGGGCAGCACCACACTGCCCACCCTCTTGCACTCACTCTACACATGAAGGCCCTGCACTCACCCTTCGGGGCGGGGGAGGAGGGACGCACGCCCAGGGCGACCTCAGGGCGATGTGTGAGGACAGCACACAGCCCGGGCACCCGCCTGACCACGCCCGCCTCCTGTGCCAGGCCTCCTGTGGGTCCCCAGGGCCGTGGGCACCGTCTCTGTGTTCTTGTCCCTCATCTGCTGTTAGCTCGGAGAGGTGACTTCCCCTCGTGGGCAAGGGCAGGGCGTCCAGGGCAGGCCAGCTGTGGCGGCTGCAGTGACGGCCGCCTGTGCTCCGAGTTAGTCCATCCTGCCTTAGGATGGCCCCTGGATCCCACACACAGTCAGGCCACGGATGCCTGGAACCTGCCAGGCTTTTCCTGTGGGGCCTCGGGTGCCAGAGCCCTCTCCCAGGCATCCACGGAAGCAAATTCTGTCCCATTTGAAGGACTTTTGAGCTTACAAGGCACCCACTGAAGTAGCTTGAGTTAAGGGAAGGTGTAGGAAAAGCGGTTCCTAAATTGCAGATTTCGGGGCAGGACATAAAGCCTGGCTGGGCTCCCGGGAGCCAGACCAGGAGAGCGGGTGGCAGCCTGGCTGCTCACTGTCCCCCGGTGCCAGCTGCTGGCTCCTGGCTTCAGCCGGTCTTGCCCCGGATCTACTGGTACGGGAAGGGCCACTGGGCTCAGAGGCCCCCGGGGACCGTGGAAGGACAGCCTCAGCTGAGACGGGGCCAGGTCAACAGAAGAGCAGGTGAGGAGCGCGTGTCGGATGGGGCCTGGGGCTCCCCAGGCAACAAAGTTGAGGGGGGGCGGGACGTGGGTCAGGCGAGGGGGGAAGCGGGGAGAGGCTATCGTTGCCCACGGAGAGGAGTGTGCGTCACCACAGGCGGCCCTTGGCAGGGCCGGGGCTCAGGGCCCAGGAGGAGTTGGGCAGGACAGGGGCCCTGAGAATTCAGAGAGCAGGCCTATCCCAGGTTTGCTTCCTCTTCTTTGTCCTGTCCCAAGCCCGTCCATGACCCAGGTGCTGTGCTGGAGGCCGCAGACACAGGCGTGCAAGCAAATGCAAGGCCCGTGTGCTGGCCACGTGGACATTGTATTCTAGTGGGTTTAGCAGATTGTAATTTTAAGCTGTCGTGTCTTGAATTTCAACCATCTTCCCTGCCCCTCTACTCAACCAGCTGCCTCTTTGAAGAGAACCCTTGCTCTTTGCTGGAAGTTTGACCTTGAATTTGACACCCTGCAGTGGGTCTACTCCCTGCCCAGTGGGGGAGGGCTTGCCACGTGGCTTGGGGGGCAAGCAGACCCCTCTGTAGGTGTGCTCACTGAGGCCGCCAGAGCCTGCCTCCCCCCTAAGGGTGTTCACCCGCTAGAGGAGCCAGTAGCCTGGAAGCACCCTTGTCCACACATCACCACAGCTGAGCTTATGCCCCAACCTGCCTTCCTGACTGCTGGCATCTGCTTTATCGGGGTTTTCAGGACAGACAGCTGGCTTGTGTTATGTGCCTGCTCCCTCCTGTCCCCTGCGTGGCTGTCCTGGTTTTAAATAGTTTATCTGAGCAGCTGGAAGACCACATGTGCTTATATGGCCTGCGGTACATGTTCCCTTAGCCCTGTCCCTGGCACCTGCCAAAAGAGCAGCCAACACCCCCTCTCCCCCTGCCCCCACCACCTTCAGCGTGACTCCCGCACACATTTCTCCCACCACCAGGCCGCGGGCCTGTTTAAAGCCTGTCCAGCCCCTGCCCTCTCCCAGACCCCACAGGGCAGAGCACACACCACAAGACCCATTGGCAGCTCCTGTTCTGGCTAAGACTGGGGCAGGCTCTAAGAGCAGAGGCATGCCCTGTAGTCTGGGCCCTCTGTCCGAAGTCACAGTGTCCACTCTGACTGGGTGTCAGAGCTGGGAGAGGCCCCCTTCCCTCGGGAGCTTTAGAGGGCGGAGTCTCAGAGATAACTCCCTGAACCTAGTTTAACGGACCCTCAGCCTGAGGCTGGAGACTCCGGTGTGAATCACAGACGTCCCACTGAAGGCCTGGGGTGGGTGGAAGATCTTGGGTGAATAGCTGTCCCTCCCTGGGTCTCTTTCCTCCTCTGTAGGATGGAGAGGCCAGGCCTCTAAATGAAATGATGTTCCGACCCTCGGGGACTCCCCCTCCTGACACCTCCTCCCTCTAGGCGAGGAGCCCCTGCCCCATCCTGGGCAGGTCCTCCCCCCTCACCGGGGAGCAGAGCCGGGCTGTGGGTGCCCACACCAGTCAGAACAGTCCTCGTGGCCACATTCTCCTCCATGGGGTTCAGAAGCTGTCAGAACTGCTGAGAAAGCCTGCCCACCAGAAGCAGCCAGGGGACCAGGGACCCTGGAGGCCCTTCCAGGCAGATGCAGGGCTGGGCCACACCCCAGATGAAGGAATTCATAGGGCATGGACTCCATCTTAGGCCTGTTCATGCTGATCATGCTCAGCCACCTTTCCAATGAACTCTGAACTCTGTGTTTAGTGCCTATGAAAACAACAGAAGGACAAGACCCCCTCTAGACCAGGGAACCTTGAAGATCTATCTAGGTTACTCATCGCCTAAGAGAAAACATACACTAATCACCCCTTCCTCCAGACAGGCCATAAATTTGTCTGTATCTATCAGAGTGTAACCTCAGGGTTATTGATTATTGGCTAACTGTTTGACTGTTCGAGCACATAGCACCTGAATCATGG
This sequence comes from Budorcas taxicolor, assembly GCF_023091745.1. Classification (NCBI taxonomy): domain Eukaryota; kingdom Metazoa; phylum Chordata; class Mammalia; order Artiodactyla; family Bovidae; genus Budorcas; species Budorcas taxicolor. Next base: position 2,866 of record NW_026292805.1, on the reverse strand, counting down.
GCCTATTGGGATTGTATTTTCCTTGGTTTATGTAAGTCTCAAGGAATTTGGAGTGGTGGGTTCAGACATGTACACATGGGGTATAAAAGATTTTCACAAATGCTGGTCAGGGTCCTTGGCTAAGAGGAGACTCTGCCTTGGGCCCGCCGGTGTAATAAACTGCACTCCACTATCTGCATTGTCCTTCTGAATGAGTCTGTTTCCCAGAATGCGTGGCTACAACACGTACAGGGCTCTCCACGGCTGAGCAGCGTGGAGAGACCCGTTTCCTGGAGGGGGAGAGCGGCTCTCTGGGTCAGGGTGTTAACCCTGAGTCCAGTGCCCCCACCCCAGGGTCCCTGCCCCCCATCCTACTGGGGAGAGCACCTGCTGGAGCTCTGCAGGGAGAACCGCTCCCTCCTGAAGGAACACGGCTGGGGGTTGCGGGGGGGGGGGGGGGGGGAGGCACCTGGAGATGGGTGTTTGAGGCTCATTCTTGTCCTGGTGCAGCTGGGAGGCCTGACCTCCCGAATTCCTCTTTACCCTGGGTCTTCGGGCAGGAACCTGGGAGGATCTCATTGCCCTGGTCCAGCTCTGCAGGTGGGCCAACAGCTGCTGTCAGGACGAGTCCAGCTGCCTGCTGGGCACAGGGCTGAGGGTGAGGCCTCTGCTCTTCTGTTTCATGGATAGGTTAACAGAGGCGCAGAGAGGTTAAGTGACTCAGATAAGGTCACACAGCAAAGCTGGGTATTAAACCTTGGTCTTTGACAGCATGGCCAGTGTTTCTGCTTTATTCCCCAAGAAAGGTGACCCTGGCCTTTTGGCTGTGATGGCGACTTGCTAGAAAGGACAGATGGGAGCTTGGCGTGGGCCTTCTGGCCCCTCTTCCAACTGGAGGTCCCCCTGGCCCCCCTCCTTCCTGCCACCAGTGCCTGGACGCGATCTCAGATGCCTCTTCTGGGCTGGAAGCCCTCCCCCACCCCGATCTGCCTCTTGAGCGGCTCTATTTTTAGGAGCTGTGCTTACAGGAGTAGGGGGACTCGCAGGGCCACAGAGAGAGTGTGAGGGCCGCACCTCAGGCTGGCCAACCCCCTCCCTGGAGGCCTCCCTGCACCCCAGGGTGACAGACTTCTCCCAGCGCTCAGGCCCCTGGCCTGACTGCTCCCTTGGGAGCAGTGCTGACCTGCCAGTCCTCACCCACCCTGGGCTGGGGGCTGTCCCCCTGCCGCTCTTTCCCCACGCCCCATTTGGAGACTCTTTGGGATGAGTACCCCCACCCAGGGGAGCCAGCTTCAGTCCAAAGCACCCTATTGCCAGCCCCACCCTGCCTGCCCCACTGTAGGTCTGTTTGCCCTGACCCAGCAGGACTGGATGACTGGGAGCAGGCTCAGAAGAGTCACCAGCCTGAGGCTGCCGCCTGAGGCAGTCTCCCCTGGGGGCTACGGGCAGGGCTCCTTCAAGCACCTCTGAGCCACAAAGGGGCTGCCTTGTGGCGAATACCATGCCACCTGCCAGAGCTGGGGCTCACCGCATGTCTGCAGACAGGTGCCTGGGTGGGTCTCAACCATGAGGGCGGGGTCTGGGGGACAGGTGAGTGGGCATCAGCACCCCGTCCAGGGTGCCGTCACTGTAGCCTGAGTCACAGGTTGGTGGCCACAGCACTGGGTACAGCCTCCGTTCACCCTAGCTTTCCTCCCCTTGGAGAAGAGGAACCTGAGGCACAGGGGCCAACAGCCTTCCCACGGTCACACACACAGGGCGTGGAGCTCGTGTCCCGAGCCATGCCCACCTCCCAGCCACCCCTCTGGCCTCTCCGTGTGCTCACAGCGACTGGGACAGCAAGACACTTCCCCATGTGGGGCCCTGGGCTGCCTCAGGCCTTGGGAGTGGGGCTTGGACCCCAGCTTCTGTTCCCAGAGCCGCATGGAAGACACCCTGGAGAAGCTCCATGGAGCTGGGCTTTTCGTAGAGACGGCAGTTGTGAGAGATGAACAGACCCCACACCTGCCCAGGGTCCCCTGGGAACCACCACACAGGCTGGGACGTGGGTATTCCCTCATCTGTGATCCGCCTGATTCCCTGCTCAGCTCATACTCCCCATGTGTCTGGGGTCTGGTGTAACCAGTGTCTGCTGTGTGCTGCGTGTGTATGCACACGTGTGAGGGTGAGCTCCCTTCCATTTAGCCTCTGTGGGTCTGGTATCTGGTGTGTGTCTGATATTGTGTGTGTTGGTGTGTGTCTGCTGTGTGCTGTGGGTGTGTGACCTTATGTGAGGGTGAGCCCCTGGCCGTTTACCTGTGTGTGTCTGTGCAGCCACCAACACAGCGGCCCTGGGCGGCTCTGGAGCCGCGTGTCCCTCGGGTTTCCCTCCAGCCTCCACAGGCCCTGAAGCCATGCTCCGTCCTCCGTGTTTGCCCCACGGTGGCTCTGAGTGTTTCACAGGCAGAACCTCATGCAGCGGCCTCTCCCCGTGACCGTGGGCCCTGAGTTTAGCCCCAGGCGTTGGCTGACCCTGCGGCTTCCTCCCTGTCGCTGAGCTGCTCCCTGGGAAGAGGCCTGGCTGCAGAAGACTCAGGAGCCTGCAGCCTGGCCCTGCTGAAAGGGCGTCTCTGCACGACAGGGGCGCGGGCCCGGTGCAGCTGGTCCAGGGCTGGGGAATGGCAGGCTCAGGGCTTCCCACAGAGACGAGCGGCTGGCCCTCTGCCCACCTGGACTGTCTCTCTCTCTCTCTCTGTAGAGGGAAGAGGAGGCCATGTCGGACGTGGAATAGAGGGTGGATGAGTATGAGCGAGTGCTGGGGCGCTGGGCAGGGGCTGCGCCCGTCGAAGGCATGGGGAGAGCTGCACCCTTGCTTCCAGCCCGTTGCCTCGGGCTGCCCCTGGCAGGG
>NW_026292804.1:300000-391092 GCF_023091745.1 Budorcas taxicolor | reverse complement strand
TGAGGTCCCCGTCGTAACTCGAGAAGACCTGCCGCAACTCGAGAAAATCCAGGAGGTTCCCCCCTCCAGGCGAGATGAGGCCCATTTCCGCTGAGGCGTCTCGAGGCTGATCACACCTCACCTCTGGAACTTCGAAAGGGTCCTTCACACCCTTGGTGCAAATCTAGAAGTTCCCCGACATACCCGTCTCCACTCGAGAGGAATCACGAGAGTCCCGCCCACATCCAGAGGAGCCCCGTTTCCGCCTCATAGCTCGAGATGAGGGATCCTTTCCCTGCTTCGTCGGGAAAGAGTTCCCGGCGTTCCCGTCGCATCTCAAGAGGAGGCCCTCTCAACAGGAACGGCGAGAGGAACTCCAGGGTCGTGCCACCATTCCAAGAGTCCCCCAGATGTCTCAGTCCATTCCAGAGGAACCTCTTTTCCCTTCACCGGGTCGTCTTTCACGCCGAGGATCGACTCACACCAAGGTGGCACGTGGCACAGCCCAGAGGGAAAGCCTCGTGGGAAAGCCTCGAGGGAAACCACAGATCCCTTGATCCACGTGACAGGAAGCGTGACACTACTGCTGCAGCTCGGGAGGAAAGCGCACGTGTATGCCCCCACTCGAGACGAGGCCTGACTAACGTGGTGAGACTCAGAAGCTCCCCAAGATCCATGGCAACACTGGAGAGGTATCCTCAGGTTCCGGCCCGGACTCCACACAAGGACTGAGGCCCCGGCATGGACGGGAGAGGAATCCCGAGAGGTCCCATAGCAACTCGCATAGGGACTGGCCTTTCCTGAGGCCACCAGAGCGGGTCCCTGAGGTCCCCGTCATAACTCGAGAAGACCTGCCGCAACTCGAGAAAATCCGGGAGGTTCTCCCCTCCAGGCAAGATGAGGCCCATTTCCGCTGAGGCGTCTCGAGGCTGATCACACCTCACCTCTGGAACTTCGAAAGGGTCCTTCACACCCTTGGTACAAATCAAGAAGTTCCCCGACATACCTGTCTCCACTCGAGAGGAATCACGAGGGTCCCGCCCACATCCAGAGGAGCCCCGTTTCCGCCTCGTAGCTCGAGATGAGGGATCCTTTCCCTGCTTCGTCGGGAAAGAGTTCCCGGCATTCCCGTCGCCTCTCAAGAGGAGGCTCTCTCAACAGGAACGGCGAAAGGAACTCCAGGGTCGTGCCACCATTCAAAGAGTCCCCCAGATGTCTCAGTCCATTCCAGAGGAACCTCTTTTCCCTTCACCGGCTCGTCTTTCACGCCGAGGATCGACTCACACCAAGGTGGCACGTGGCACAGCCCTGTGGGAAAGCCTCGTGGGAAAGCCTCGAGGGACAGCCTCGACGGAAAGCCACAGATCCCTTGATCCACGTGACAGGAAGCGTGACACTACTGCTGCAGCTCGGGAGGAAAGCGCACGTGCATGCCCCCACTCGAGACGAGGCCTGACTCCAATGGGGAGACTCAGAAGCACCCCGAGGTCCATGGCAACACTGGAGAGGAATCCTCAGGTTCCGGCCCCGACTCCACACAAGGACTGAGTCCCCGGCATGGACGGGAGAGGAATCCCGAGAGGCCCCCTAGCATACCGCACGGGGACTGGTCTTTCCTGAGGCCACCAGAGCGGGTCCCTGAGGTCCCCTTCGTAACTCGAGAAGACCTGCCGCAACTCGAGAAAATCCAGGAGGTTCTCCCCTCCAGGCGAGATGAGGCCCATTTCTGCTGAGGCGTCTCGAGGCATATCACACCTCACCTCTGGAACTTCGAAAGGCTCCTTCACACCACTGCTGCAAATCAAGAAGTTCCCCGACATACCAGTCTCCACTCGAGAGGAATCACGAGGGTCCCGCCCACATCCAGAGGAGCCCCGTTTCGGCCTCGTAGCTCGAGATGAGGGATCCTTTCCCTGCTTCGTCGGGAAAGAGTTCCCGGCGTTCCCTTCACATCTCAAGAGGAGGCCCTCTCAACAGGAACGGCGAGAGGAACTCCAGCGTCGTGCCACCTTTCCAAGAGTCCCCCAGATGTCTCAGTCCATTCCAGAGGAACCTCTTTTCCCTTCACCGGCTTGTCTTTCACGCTGAGGATCGACTCACACCAAGGTGGCACGTGGCACAGCCCTGTGGGAAAGCCTCGTGGGAAAGCCTCGAGGGACAGCCTCGAGGGAAAGCCACAGATCCCTTGATCCACGTGACAGGAAGCGTGACACTACTGCTGCAGCTCGGGAGGAAAGCGCACGTGCATGCCCCCACCCGAGACGGGGCCTGACTCCCCTGGGGAGACTCAGAGGCACCCCAAGATCCATGGCAACACTGGAGAGGAATCCTCAGGTTCCGGCCCCGACTCCACACAAGGACTGAGGCCCCGGAATGGACGGGAGAGGAATCCCGAGAGGCCCCCTAGCCACTCGCATGGGGACTGGCCTTTACTGAGGCCACCAGAGCGGGTCCCTGAGGTCCCCGTCGTAACTCGAGAAGACCTGCCGCAACTCGAGAAAATCCGGGAGGTTCTCCCCTCCAGGCGAGATGAGGCCCATTTCCGCTGAGGCGTCTCGAGGCTGATCACACCTCACCTCTGGAACTTCGAAAGGGTCCTTCACACCCTTGGTGCAAATCAAGAACTTCCCCGACATACCTGTCTCCACTCGAGAGGAATCACGAGGGTCCTGCCCACATCCAGAGGAGCCCTGTTTCCGCCTCGTAGCTCGAGATGAGGGATCCTTTCCCTGCTTCGTCGGGAAAGAGTTCCCGGCATTCCCGTTGCCTCTCAAGAGGAGGCCCTCTCAACAGGAACGGCGAGAGGGACTCTAGGGTCGTGCCACAATTCAAAGAGTCCCCCAGATGTCTCAGTCCATTCCCGACGAACCTCTTTTCCCTTCACCGGCTCGTCTTTCACGCCGAGGATCGACTCACACCAAGGTGGCACGTGGCACAGCCCTGTGGGAAAGCCTCGTGGGAAAGCCTCGAGGGACAGCCTCGAGGGAAAGCCACAGATCCCTTGATCCACGTGACAGGAAGCGTGACACTACTGCTGCAGCTCGGGAGGAAAGCGCACATGCCTGCCCCCACTAGAGACAAGGCCTGACTCCACTGGGGACACTCAGAAGCACCCCAAGATCCATGGCAACACTGGAGAGGAATCCTCAGGTTCCGGCCCCGACTCCACACAAGGACTGAGGCCCCGGCATGGACGGGAGAGGAATCCCGAGAGGTCCCCTAGCAACCGCATGGGGACTGGCTTTTCCTGAGGCCACCAGAGCGGGTCCCTGAGGTCCCCGTCATAACAAGAGAAGACCTGCCGCAACTCGAGAAAATCCGGGAAGTTCTCCCCTCCAGGCAAGATGAGGCCCATTTCCGCTGAGGCGTCTCGAGGCTGATCACACCTCACCTGTGGAACTTCGAAAGGGTCCTTCACACCCTTGGTGCAAATCAAGAAGTTCCCCGACCTAGCCGTCTCCACTCGAGAGGAATCACGAGGGTCCCGCCCACATCCAGAGGAGCCCCGTTTCCGCCTCGTAGCTCGAGATGAGGGATCCTTTCCCTGCTTCGTCGGGAAAGAGTTCCCGGCATTCCCGTCGCCTCTCAAGAGGAGGCTCTCTCATCAGGAACGGCGAGAGGAACGCCAGGGTCGTGCCACCATTCCAAGAGTCCCCCAGATGTCTCAGTCCATTCCAGAGGAACCTCTTTTCCCTTCACCGGCTCGTCTTTCACGCCGAGGATCGACTCACACCAAGGTGGCACGTGGCACAGCCCTGTGGGAAAGCCTCGTGGGAAAGCCTCGAGGGACAGCCTCGACGGAAAGCCACAGATCCCTTGATCCACGTGACAGGAAGCGTGACACTACTGCTGCAGCTGGGAGGAAAGCGCACGTGCATGCCCCCACTCGAGACGAGGCCTGACTCCAATGGGGAGACTCAGAAGCACCCCAAGGTCCATGGCAACACTGGAGAGGAATCCTCAGGTTCCGGCCCCGACTCCACACATGGACTGAGTCCCCGGCATGGACGGGAGAGGAATCCCGAGAGGCCCCCTAGCATACCGCACGGGGACTGGTCTTTCCTGAGGCCACCAGAGCGGGTCCCTGAGGTCCCCTTCGTAACTCGAGAAGACCTGCCGCATCTCGAGAAAATCCAGGAGGTTCTCCCCTCCAGGCGAGATGAGGCCCATTTCTGCTGAGGCGTCTCGAGGCATATCACACCTCACCTCTGGAACTTCGAAAGGCTCCTTCACACCACTGCTGCAAATCAAGAAGTTCCCCGACATACCCGTCTCCACTCGAGAGGAATCACGAGGGTCTCGCCCACATCCAGAGGAGCCCCGTTTCGGCCTCGTAGCTCGAGATGAGGGATCCTTTCCCTGCTTCGTCGGGAAAGAGTTCCCGGCGTTCCCGTCACATCTCAAGAGGAGGCCCTCTCAACAGGAACGGCGAGAGGAACTCCAGCGTCGTGCCACCTTTCCAAGAGTCCCCCAGATGTCTCAGTCCATTCCCGACGAACCTCTTTTCCCTTCACCGGCTCGTCTTTCACGCCGAGGATCGACTCACACCAAGGTGGCACGTGTCACAGCCCTGTGGGAAAGCCTCGTGGGAAAGCCTCGAGGGAAAGCCTCGAGGGACAGCCTGGAGGGAAACCACAGATCCCTTGATCCAGGTGACAGGAAGCGTGACACTACTGCTGCAGCTCGGGAGGAAAGCTCACGTGCATGCCCCCACTCGAGACGAGGCCTGACTCCACTGGGGAGACTCAGAAGCACCCCAAGATACATGGCAACACTGGAGAGGAATCCTCAGGTACCGGCCCCGACTCCACACAAGGTCTTAGGCCCAGGAACGGACGGGAGAGGAATCCCGAGATGGCCCCAAGCAACTCGCACGGGGACTTGCCTTTCCTGAGGCCACCAGAGCGGGTCACTGAGGTCCCCGTCGTAACTCGAGAAGACCTGCCACAACTCGAGAAAATCCAGGAGGTTCCCCCCTCCAGGCGAGATGAGGCCCATTTCCGCTGAGGTGTCTCGAGGCTGATCACACCTCACCTCTGGAACTTCGAAAGGGTCCTTCACACCCCTTGGTGCAAATTAAGAAGTTCCCCGACATACCCGTCTCCACTCGAGAGGAAACACGAGGGTCCCGCCCACATCCAGTGGAGCCCCGTTTCTGCCTCGTAGCTCGAGATGAGGGATCCTTTCCCTGCTTCGTCGGGAAAGAGTTCCCGGCGTTCCCGTCGCATCTCAAGAGGAGGCCCTCTCAACAGGAACGGCGAGAGGAACTCCAGGGTCGTGCCACCATTCCAAGAGTCCCACAGATGTCTCAGTCCATTCCAGAGGAAACTCTTTTCCCTTCACCGGCTCGCCTTTCACGCCGAGGATCGACTCACACGAAGGTGGCACGTGGCACAGCCCTGTGGAAAAGCCTCGTGGGAAAGCCTCGAGCGAAAGCCTCGAGGGAAACCACAGATCCCTTGATCCACGTGACAGGAAGCCTGACACTACTGCTGCAGCTCGGGAGGAAAGCGCACGTGCATGCCCCCACTCGAGACGAGGCCTGACTCCCTTGGGGAGACTCAGAAGCACCCCAAGATCCATGGCAACACTGGAGAGGAATCCATAGGTTCCAGCCCCGACTCCACACAAGGACCTAGGCCGCGGCATGGAAGGGAAAGAAATGCGGAGAGGCCCCTTAGCAAATAGCACGGGGACTGGCCTTTCCTGAGGCCACCAGAGCGGGTCCCTGAGGTCCCCGTCGTAAATCGAGAAGACCTGCCGCAACTCGAGAAAATCCAGGAGGTTCTCCCCTCCAGGCGAGATGAGGCCCATTTCCGCTGAGGCGTCTCGAGACTGATCACACCTCACCTCTGGAACTTCGAAAGGGTCCTTCACACCCTTGGTGCGAGTGAAGAAGTTCCCCGACATACCCGTCTCCACTCGAGAGGAAACACGAGGGTCCCGCCCACATCCAGAGGAGCCCCGTTTCCGCCTCGTAGCTGGAGATGAGGGATCCTTTCCCTGCTTCGTCGGGAAAGAGTTCCCGGCGTTCCCGTCGCACCTCAAGAGGAGATCCTCTCAACAGGAACGGCGAGAGGAACTCCAGCGTCATGCCACCATTCCAAGAGTCCCCCAGATGTCTCAGTCCATTCCAGAGGAACCTCTTTTCCCTTCACCGGCTCGTCTTTCACGCCGAGGATCGACTCACACCAAGGTGGCACGTGGCACAGCCCTGTGGGAAAGCCTCGTGGGAAAGTCTCGAGGGAGAGCCTCGAGGGAAACCACAGATCCCTTGATCCACGTGACAGGAAGCGTGACACTACTGCTGCAGCTCGGGAGGAAAGCGCACGTGCATGCCCCCACTCGAGACGAGGCCTGACTCCCCTGGGGAGACTCAGAAGCAACCCAAGATCCATGGCAACACTGGAGAGGAATCCTCAGGTACGGGCCCCCGACTCCACACAAGGTCTTAGGCCCAGGAACGGACGGGAGAGGAATCCTGAAATGGCCCCTAGCAACTCGCACGGGGACTGGCCTTTCCTGAGGCCACCAGAGCGGGTCCCTGAGGTCCCCGTCGTAACTCGAGAAGACCTTCCGCACCTCGAGAAAATCCAGGAGGTTCTCCCCTCCAGGCGAGATGAGGCCAATTTCCGCTGAGGCGTCTCGAGGCTGATCACACCTCACCTCTGGAACTTCGAAAGGGTCCTTCACACCCTTGGTGCAAATCAAGAAGTTCCCCGACATACCCGTCTCCACTCGAGAGGAAACACGAGGGTCCCGCCCACATCCAGAGGAGCCCCGTTTCCGTCTCGTAGCTCGAGATGAGGGATCCTTTCCCTGCTTCATGGGGAAAGAGTTCCCGGCGTTCCCGTCGCGTCTCAAGAGGAGGCCCTCTCAACAGGAACGGCGAGAGGAACTCCAGGGTGGTGCCACCATTCCAAGAGTCCCCCAGATGTCTCAGTCCATTCCAGAGGAACCTCTTTTCCCTTCACCGGCTCGTCTTTCACGCCGAGGATCGACTCACACCAAGGTGGCACGTGGCACAGCCCTGTGGGAAAGCCTCGTGGGAAAGCCTCGAGCGAAAGCCTCGAGGGAAACCACAGATCCCTTGATCCACGTGACAGGAAGCGTGACACTACTGATGCAGCTCGGGAGGAAAGTGCACGTGCATGCCCCCACTCGAGACGAGGCCTGACTCCCCTGGGGAGACTCAGAAGCACCCCAAGATCCATGGCAACACTGGAGAGGAATCCTCAGGTTCCGGCCCCGACTCCACACAAGGTCTTAGGCCCCGGCATGGACGGGAGAGGAATCCCGAGTGGACTCCTAGCAACTCGCATGGGGACTGGCCTTTCCTGAGGCCACCAGAGCGGGTCCCTGAGGTCCCCGTCGTACCTAGAGAAGACCTGCCGCAACTCGAGAAAATCCAGGAGGTTCTCCCCTCCAGGCGAGATGAGGCCCATTTCCCCTGAGGCGTCTCGAGGCTGATCACACCTCACCTCTGGAACTTCGAAAGGGTCCTTCACACCCTTGGTGCAAATCAAGAAGTTCCCCGACATACCCGTCTCCACTCGAGAGGAAACACGAGGGTCCCGCCCACATCCAGAGGAGCCCCGTTTCCGCCTCGTAGCTCGAGATGAGGGATCCTTTCCCTGCTTCTTCGGGAAAGAGTTCCCGGCGTTCCCGTCGCATCTCAAGAGGAGGCCCTCTCAACAGGAACGGCGAGAGGAACTCCAGGGTCGTGCCACCATTCCAAGAGCCCCCAGATGTCTCAGTCCATTCCAGAGGAACCTCTTTTCCCTTCACCGGCTCGTCTTTCACGCCGAGGATCGACTCCCACCAAGGTGGCACGTGGCACAGTCCTGTGGGAAAGCCTCGCGGGAAAACCTCGAGGGAAAGCCTCGAGGGAAACCACAGATCCCTTGATCCACGTGACAGGAAGCGTGACACTACTGCTGCAGCTCGGGAGGAAAGCGCACGTGCATGCCCCTACTCGAGACGAGGCCTGACTCCCCTGGGGAGATTCAGAAGCACCCCAAGATCCATGGCAACACTGGAGAGGAATCCTCAGGTTCCGGCCCCGACTCCACACAAAGTCTTAGGCCCCGGCAAGGACGGGAGAGGAATCCCGAGATGGACCCTAGCAACTCGCATGGGGACTGGCCTTTCCTGAGGCCACCAGAGCGGGTCCCTGAGGTCCCCGTTGTAACTCGAGAAGACCTGCCGCAACTCGAGAAAATCCAGGAGGTTGTCCCCTCTAGGCGAGATGAGGCCCATTTCCACTGAGACGTCTCGAGGCTGATCACACCTCACCTCTGGAACTTCGAAAGGGTCCTTCACACCCTTGGTGCAATTCAAGAAGTTCCCCGACATACCCGTCTCCACTCGAGAGGAAACACGAGGGTCCCGCCCACAGCCAGAGGAGCCCCGTTTCCGCCTCATAGCTCGAGATGAGGGATCCTTTCCCTGATTCGTCGGGAAAGAGTTCCCGGCGTTCCCGTCGCATCTCAAGAGGAGGCCCTCTCAACAGGAACGGCGAGAGGAACTCCAGGGTCGTGCCACCATTCCAAGAGTCCCCCAGATGTCCCAGTCCATTCCAGAGGAACCTCTTTTCCCTTCGCCGGCTCGTCTTTCCCGCCGAGGATCGACTCACACCAAGGTGGCACGTGGCACAGCCCTGTGGGAAAGCCTCGTGGGAAAGCCTGGAGGGAAACCACAGATCCCTTGATCCCCGTGACATTAAGCATGACACTACTGCTGCAGCTCGGGAGGAAAGCGCACGTGCATGCCCCCACTCGACACGAGGCCTGATACCCGGGGGAGACTCAGAGGCACCCGAAGATCCATGTTAACACTGGAGAGGAATACTCAGGTTCCGGCCCTGACTCCTGACAAGGTCTTAGGCCCCGGCATCGACGTGAGAGGAATCCCGAGTTGGCCCCTAGCAACTCGCATGGGGACTGGCCTTTCCTGAGGCCACCAGAGCGGGTCCCTGAGGTCCCCGTCGTAACTCGAGAAGACCTGCCGCAACTCGAGAAAATCCAGGAGGTTCTCCCCTCCAGGCGAGATGACGCCCATTTCCGCTGAGTCGTCTGGAGGCTAATCACACCTGACCCCCGGAACTTCGAAAGGGTCCTTCACAGCCTTGGTGCAACTCAAGAAGTTCCCCGACATACCCGTCTCCACTCGAGAGGAAACACGAGGGTCCCGCCCACATCCAGAGGAGCCCCGTTTCCGCCTTGTAGCTCGAGATGAGGGATCCTTTCCCTGCTTCGTCGGGAAAGAGTTCCCGGCGTTTCCATCGCATCTCAAGAGGAGGCCCTCTCAACAGGAACGGCGAGAGGAACTCCAGGGTCATGCCACAATTCCAAGAGTCCCCCAGATGTCTCAGTCCATTCCAGAGGAACCTCTTTTCCTTTCACCGGCTCGTCTTTCACGCCGAGGATCGACTCAAACCAAGGTGGCACGTGGCACAGCCCTGTGGGAAAGCCTCGTGGGAAAGCCTCGAGGGAAAGCCACAGACCCCTTGATCCACGTGACAGGAAGCGTGACACTACTGCTGCAGCTCGGGAGGAAAGCGCAAGTGCATGCCACCACTCGAGACGAGGCCTGAGTCCCCTGGGGAGACTCAGAGACACCACAAGATCCATGTCAACACTGGAGAGGAACCCTCTGTTTCCGGCCCCGACTGCTCACAAGGTGTACGGCCCCGGCATCGACGGGAGAGAAATCCGGAGATGGCCCCTAGCAACTCGCATGGGGACTGGCCTTTGCTGAGGCCACCAGAGCGGGTCCGTGAGGTCCCCGTCATAACTCGAGAAGACCTGCCACAACTCGAGAAAATCCTGGAGGTTCTCCCCTCCAGGCGAGATGAGGCCCATTTCCGCTGAGGCGTCTCGAGGCTAATCACACCTCACCCCTGGAACTTCGAAAGGGTCCTTCAGAGCCTTGGTGCAACTCAAGAAGTTCCCCGACATACCCGTCTCCACTCGAGAGGAAACACGAGGGTCCCGCCCACATCCAGAGGAGCCCCGTTTCCGCCTCGTAGCTCGAGATGAGGGATCCTTTCCCTGCTTCGTCGGGAAAGAGTTCCCGGCGTTCCCGTCACATCTCAAGAGGAGGCCCTCTCAACAGGAACGGCGAGAGGAACTCCAGCGTCGTGCCACCTTTCCAAGAGTCCCCCAGATGTCTCAGTCCATTCCAGAGGAACCTCTTTTCCCTTCACCGGCTCGTCTTTCACGCTGAGGATCGACTCACACCAAGGTGGCACGTGGCACAGCCCTGTGGGAAAGCCTCGTGGGAAAGCCTCGAGGGACAGCCTCGAGGGAAAGCCACAGATCCCTTGATCCACGTGACAGGAAGCGTGACACTACTGCTGCAGCTTGGGAGGAAAGCGCACGTGCATGCCCCCACTCGAGACGGGGCCTGACTCCCCTGGGGAGACTCAGAGGCACCCCAAGATCCATGGCAACACTGGAGATGAATCCTCAGGTTCCGGCCCCGACTCCACACAAGGACTGAGGCCCCGGAATGGACGGGAGAGGAATCCCGAGAGGCCCCCTAGCCACTCGCATGGGGACTGGCCTTTCCTGAGGCCACCAGAGCGGGTCCCTGAGGTCCCCGTCGTAACTCGAGAAGACCTGCCGCAACTCGAGAAAATCCGGGAGGTTCTCCCCTCCAGGCGAGATGAGGCCCATTTCCGCTGAGGCGTCTCGAGGCTGATCACACCTCACCTCTGGAACTTCGAAAGGGTCCTTCACACCCTTGGTGCAAATCAAGAACTTCCCCGACATACCTGTCTCCACTCGAGAGGAATCACGAGGGTCCTGCCCACATCCAGAGGAGCCCTGTTTCCGCCTCGTAGCTCGAGATGAGGGATCCTTTCCCTGCTTCGTCGGGAAAGAGTTCCCGGCATTCCCGTTGCCTCTCAAGAGGAGGCCCTCTCAACAGGAACGGCGAGAGGGACTCTAGGGTCGTGCCACAATTCAAAGAGTCCCCCAGATGTCTCAGTCCATTCCCGACGAACCTCTTTTCCCTTCACCGGCTCGTCTTTCACGCCGAGGATCGACTCACACCAAGGTGGCACGTGGCACAGCCCTGTGGGAAAGCCTCGTGGGAAAGCCTCGAGGGACAGCCTCGAGGGAAAGCCACAGATCCCTTGATCCACGTGACAGGAAGCGTGACACTACTGCTGCAGCTCGGGAGGAAAGCGCACGTGCCTGCCCCCACTAGAGACGAGGCCTGACTCCACTGGGGACACTCAGAAGCACCCCAAGGTCCATGGCAACCCTGGAGAGGAATCCTCAGGTTCCGGCCCCGACTCCACACATGGACTGAGTCCCCGGCATGGACGGGAGAGGAATCCCGAGAGGCCCCCTAGCATACCGCACGGGGACTGGTCTTTCCTGAGGCCACCAGAGCGGGTCCCTGAGGTCCCCTTCGTAACTCGAGAAGACCTGCCGCAACTCGAGAAAATCCAGGAGGTTCTCCCCTCCAGGCGAGATGAGCCCCATTTCTGCTGAGGCGTCTCGAGGCATATCACACCTCACCTCTGGAACTTCGAAAGGCTCCTTCACACCACTGCTGCAAATCAAGAAGTTCCCCGACATACCCGTCTCCACTCGAGAGGAATCACGAGGGTCTCGCCCACATCCAGAGGAGTCCCGTTTCAGCCTCGTAGCTCGAGATGAGGGATCCTTTCCCTGCTTCGTCGGGAAAGAGTTCCTGGCGTTCCCGTCACATCTCAAGAGGAGGCCCTCTCAACAGGAACGGCGAGAGGAACTCCAGCGTCGTGCCACCTTTCCAAGAGTCCCCCAGATGTCTCAGTCCATTCCCGACGAACCTCTTTTCCCTTCACCGGCTCGTCTTTCACGCCGAGGATCGACTCACACCAAGGTGGCACGTGGCACAGCCCTGTGGGAAAGCCTCGTGGGAAAGCCTCGAGGGACAGCCTCGAGGGAAAGCCACAGATCCCTTGATCCACGTGACAGGAAGCGTGACACTACTGCTGCAGCTCGGGAGGAAAGACCACGTGCCTGCCCCCACTCGAGACGAGGCCTGACTCCACTGGGGACACTCAGAAGCACCCCAAGATCCATGGCAACACTGGAGAGGAATCCTCAGGTGCCGGCCCCGACTCCACACAAGGACTGAGGCCCCGGCATGGACGGGAGAGGAATCCCAAGAGGCCCACTAGCAACTCGCATGGGGACCGGCCTTTCCTGAGGCCACCAGAGCGTGTCCCTGAGGTCCCCGTCGTAACTCGAGAAGACCTGCCGCAACTCGAGAAAATCAAGGAGGTTCTCCCCTCCAGGCGAGATGAGGCCCATTTCCGCTGAGGCGTCACGAGGGTGATCACACCTCCCCTCTGGAACTTCGAAAGGGTCCTTCACACCCTTGGTGCAAATCAAGAAGTTCCCTGACATACCCGTCTCCACTCGAGAGGAATCACGAGGGTCCCGCCCACATCCAGAGGAGCCCCGTTTCCGCCTCGTAGCTCGAGATGAGGGATCCTTTCCCTGCTTCGTCGGGAAAGAGTTCCCGGCGTTCCCGTCGCATCTCAAGAGGAGGCCCTCTCAACAGGAACGGCGAGAGGAACTCCAGCGTCGTGCCACCTTTCCAAGAGTCCCCCAGATGTCTCAGTCCATTCCAGAGGAACCTCTTTTCCCTTCACCGGCTCGTCTTTCACGCTGAGGATCGACTCACACCAAGGTGGCACGTGGCACAGCCCTGTGGGAAAGCCTCGTGGGAAAGCCTCGAGGGACAGCCTCGAGGGAAAGCCACAGATCCCTTGATCCACGTGACAGGAAGCGTGACCCTACTGCTGCAGCTCGGGAGGAAAGCGCACGTGCATGCCCCCACTCGAGACGCGGCCTGACTCCCCTGGGGAGACTCAGAAGCACCCCAAGATCCATGGCAACACTGGAGAGGAATCCTCAGGTTCCGGCCCCGACTCCACACAAGGACTGAGGCCCCGGAATGGACGGGAGAGGAATCCCGAGAGGCCCCCTAGCCACTCGCATGGGGACTGGCCTTTCCTGAGGCCACCAGAGCGGGTCCCTGAGGTCCCCGTCGTAACTCGAGAAGACCTGCCGCAACTCGAGAAAATCCGGGAGGTTCTCCCCTCCAGGCGAGATGAGGCCCATTTCCGCTGAGGCGTGTCGAGGCTGATCACACCTCACCTCTGGAACTTCGAAAGGGTCCTTCACACCCTTGGTGCAAATCAAGAAGTTCCCCGACATACCTGTCTCCACTCGAGAGGAATCACGAGGGTCCCGCCCACATCCAGAGGAGCCCCGTTTCCGCCTCGTAGCTCGAGATGAGGGATCCTTTCCCTGCTTCGTCGGGAAAGAGTTCCCGGCGTTCCCGTCGCCTCTCAAGAGGAGGCCCTCTCAACAGGAACGGCGAGAGGAACTCCAGGGTCGTGCCACCATTCCAAGAGTCCCCCAGATGTCTCAGTCCATTCCAGAGGAACCTCTTTTCCCTTCACCGGCTCGTCTTTCACGCCGAGGATCGACTCACACCAAGGTGGCACGTGGCACAGCCCTGTGGGAAAGCCTCGTGGGAAAGCCTCGAGGGACAGCCTCGAGGGAAAGCCACAGATCCCTTGATCCACGTGACAGGAAGCGTGACACTACTGCTGCAGCTCGGGAGGAAAGCGCACGTGCATGCCCCCACTCGAGCCGAGGCCTGACTCCCCTGGGGAGACTCAGCAGCACCCCAAGATCCATGGAAACACTGGAGAGGAATCCTCAGGTTCCGGCCCCGACTCCACACAAGGACTGAGGCCCCGGCATGGACGGTAGAGGAATCCCAAATGGTCACGTAGCAACTCGCAGAGGGACTGGCCTTTACTTTGGCCATCAGATCGGGTCCCTGAGGTCCCCGTCGTAACTCGCGAAGACCTGTCACAACTCGAGACAATCTAGGAGGTGCTCCCCTCCAGGTGAGATGAGGCCCATTTCCGCTGAGGCGTCTCGAGCCTTATCACACCTCACCTCTGGAACTTTGCAAGGGTCCTTCACACCCTTGGTGCAAATCAAGAAGTTCCCCGACATACCCGTCTCCACTCGAGAGGAAACACGAGGGTCCCGCCCACATCCAGAGGAGCCCCGTTTCTGCCTCGTAGCTCGAGATGAGGGATCCTTTCCCTGCTTCGTCGGGAAAGAGTTCCCGGCGTTCCCGTCGCATCTCAAGAGGAGGCCCTCTCAACAGGAACGGCGAGAGGAACTCCAGGGTCTTGCCACCATTCCAAGAGTCCCCCAGATGTCTCAGTCCATTCCAGAGGAACCTCTTTTCCCTTCACCGGCTCGCCTTTCACGCCGAGGATCGACTCACACCAAGGTGGCACGTGGCACAGCCCTGTGGGAAAGCCTCGTGGGAAAGCCTCGAGCGAAAGCCTCGAGGGAAAGCCATAGACCCCTTGATCCACGTGACAGGAAGCGTGACATTTCTGCTGCAGCTCGGGAGGAAAGCGCACGTGCATGCCCCCACTCGAGACGAGGCCTGACTCCAATAGGGAGACTCAGAAGCACCCCAAGGTCCATGGCAACACTGGAGAGGAATCCTCAGGTTCCGGCCCCGACTCCACACAAGGACTGAGTCCCCGGCATGGACGGGAGAGGAATCCCGAGAGGCCCCCTAGCATACCGCACGGGGACTGGTCTTTCCTGAGGTCACCAGAGCGGGTCCCTGAGGTCCCCTTCGTAACTTGAGAAGACCTGCCGCAACTCGAGAAAATCCAGGAGGTTCTCCCCTCCAGGCGAGATGAGGCCCATTTCTGCTGAGGCGTCTCGAGGCGTATCACACCTCACCTCTGGAACTTCGAAAGGCTCCTTCACACCACTGCTGCAAATCAAGAAGTTCCCCGACATACCCGTCTCCACTCGAGAGGAATCACGAGGGTCCCGCCCACATCCAGAGGAGCCCCGTTTCCGCCTCGTAGCTCGAGATGAGGCATCCTTTCCCTGCTTCCTCGGGAAAGAGTTCCCGGCGATCCCGTCACATCTCAAGTGGAGGCCCTCTCAACAGGAACGGCGAGAGGAACTCCAGCGTCGTGCCACCTTTCCAAGAGTCCCCCAGATGTCTCAGTCCATTCCAGAGGAACCTCTTTTCCCTTCACCGGCTCGTCTTTCACGCTGAGGATCGACTCACACCAAGGTGGCACGTGGCACAGCCCTGTGGGAAAGCCTCGTGGGAAAGCCTCGAGGGACAGGCTGGAGGGAAAGCCACAGATCCCTTGATCCACGTGACAGGAAGCGTGACCCTACTGCTGCAGCTCGGGAGAAAAGCGCACGTGCATGCCCCCACTCGAGACGGGGCCTGACTCCCCTGGGGAGACTCAGAAGCACCCCAAGATCCATGGCAACACTGGAGAGGAATCCTCAGGTTCCGGCCCCGACTCCACACAAGGACTGAGGCCCCGGCATGGACGGGAGAGGAATCCCGAGAGGCCCCCTAGCCACTCGCATGGGGACTGGCCTTTCCTGAGGCCACCAGAGCGGGTCCCTGAGGTCCCCGTCGTAACTCGAGAAGACCTGCCGCAACTCGAGAAAATCCGGGAGGTTCTCCCCTCCAGGCGAGATGAGGCCCATTTCCGCTGAGGCGTCTCGAGGCTGATCACACCTCACCTCTGGAACTTCGAAAGGGTCCTTCACACCCTTGGTGCAAATCAAGAACTTCCCCGACATACCTGTCTCCACTCGAGAGGAATCACGAGGGTCCTGCCCACATCCAGAGGAGCCCTGTTTCCGCCTCGTAGCTCGCGATGAGGGATCCTTTCCCTGCTTCGTCGGGAAAGAGTTCCCGGCATTCCCGTTGCCTCTCAAGAGGAGGCCCTCTCAACAGGAACGGCGAGAGGAACTCTAGGGTCGTGCCACCATTCAAAGAGTCCCCCAGATGTCTCAGTCCATTCCAGAGGAACCTCTTTTCCCTTCACCGGATCGTCTTTCACGCCGAGGATCGACTCACACCAAGGTGGCACGTGGCACAGCCCTGTGGGAAAGCCTCGTGGGAAAGCCTCGAGGGACAGCCTCGAGGGAAAGCCACAGATCCCTTGATCCACGTGACAGGAAGCGTGACACTACTGCTGCAGCTCGGGAGGAAAGAGCACGTGCCTGCCCCCACTCGAGACGAGGCCTGACTCCCCTGGGGACACTCAGAAGCACCCCAAGATCCATGGCAACACTGGAGAGGAATCCTCAGGTTCCGGCCCCGACTACACACAAGGACTGAGGCCCCGGCATGGACGGGAGAGGAATCCCAATAGGCCCCCTAGCAACTCGCATGGGGACCGTCCTTTCCTGAGGCCACCAGAGCGTGTCCCTGAGGTCCCCGTCGTAACTCGAGAAGACCTGCTGCAACTCGAGAAAATCAAGGAGGTTCTCCCCTCCAGGCGAGATGAGGCCCATTTCTGCTGAGGCGTCTCGAGGCTGATCACACCTCCCCTCTGGAACTTCGAAAGGGTCCTTCACACCCTTGGTGCAAATCAAGAAGTTCCCCGACATACCCCTCTCCACTCGAGAGGAATCACGAGGGTCCCGCCCACATCCAGAGGAGCCCCGTTTCTGCCTCGTAGCTCGAGATGAGGGATCCTTTCCCTGCTTCGTCGCGAAAGAGTTCCCGGCGTTCCTGTCGCATCTCAAGAGGAGGCCCTCTCAACAGGAACGGCGAGAGGAACTCCAGGGTCGTGCCACCATTCCAAGAGTCCCCCAGATGTCTCAGTCCATTCCAGAGGAACCTCTTTTCCCTTCAGCGACTCGTCTTTCACGCTGAGGATCGACGCACACCAAGGTGGCACGTGGCACAGCCCTGTGGGAAAGCCTCGTGGGAAAGCCTCGAGGGATAGCCTCGAGGGAAAGCCACAGATCCCTTGATCCACGTGACAGGAAGCGTGACCCTACTGCTGCAGCTCGGGAGGAAAGCGCACGTGCATGCCCCCACTCGAGACGCGGCCTGACTCCCCTGGGGAGACTCAGAAGCACCCCAAGATCCATGGCAACACTGGAGAGGAATCCTCAGGTTCCGGCCCCGACTCCACACAAGGACTGAGGCCCCGGCATGGACGGGAGAGGAATCCCGAGAGGCCCCCTAGCCACTCGCATGGGGACTGGCCTTTCCTGAGGCCACCAGAGCGGGTCCCTGAGGTACCCGTCGTAACTCGAGAAGACCTGCCGCAACTCGAGAAAATCCGGGAGGTTCTCCCCTCCAGGCGAGATGAGGCCCATTTCCGCTCAGGCGTCTCGAGGCTGATCACACCTCACCTCTGGAACTTCGAAAGGGTCATTCACACCCTTGGTGCAAATCAAGAAGTTCCCCGACATACCTCTCTCCACTCGAGAGGAATCACGAGGGTCCCGCCCACATCCAGAGGAGCCCTGTTTCCAACTCGTAGCTCGAGATAAGGGATCCTTTCCCTGCTTCGTCGGGAAAGAGTTCCCGGCATTCCCGTCGCATCTCAAGAGGAGGCCCTCTCAACAGGAACGGCGAGAGGAACTCCAGGGTCGTGCCACCATTCCAAGAGTCCCCCAGATGTCTCAGTCCATTCCAGAGGAACCTCTTTTCCCTTCACCGGCTCGTCTTTCACGCCGAGGATCGACTCACACCAAGGTGGCACGTGGCACAGCCCTGTGGGAAAGCCTCGTGGGAAAGCCTCGAGGGACAGCCTCGAGGGAAAGCCACAGATCCCTTGATCCACGTGACAGGAAGCGTGACACTACTGCTGCAGCTCGGGAGGAAAGCGCACGTGCCTGCCCCCACTCGAGACGAGGCCTGACTCCCCTGGGGACACTCAGAAGCACCCCAAGATCCATGGCAACACTGGAGAGGAATCCTCAGGTTCCGGCCCCGACTTCACACAAGGACTGAGGCCCCGGCATGGACGGGAGAGGAATCCCGAGAGGCCCCCTAGCCACTCGCATGCGGACTGGCCTTTCCTGAGGCCACCCGAGCGGGTCCCTGAGGTCCCCGTCGTAACTCGAGAAGACCTGCCGCAACTCGAGAAAATCCGGGAGGTTCTCCCCTCCAGGCGAGATGAGGCCCATTTCCGCTGAGGCGTCTCGAGGCTGATCACACCTCACCTCTGGAACTTTGAAAGGCTCCTTCACACCCTTGGTGCAAATCAAGAAGTTCCCCGACCTAGCCGTCTCCACTCGAGAGGAATCACGAGGGTCCCGCCCACATCCAGAGGAGCCCCGTTTCGGCCTCGTAGCTCGAGATGAGGGATCCTTTCCCTGCTTCGTCGGGAAAGAGTTCCCGGCGTTCCCGTCGCATCTCAAGAGGAGGCCCTCTCAACAGGAACGGCGAGAGGAACTCCAGGGTCGTGCCACCATTCCAAGAGTCCCCCAGATGTCTCAGTCCATTCCAGAGGAACCTCTTTTCCCTTCACCGGCTCGTCTTTCACGCCGAGGATTGACTCACACCAAGGTGGCACGTGGCACAGCCCTGTGGGAAAGCCTCGTGGGAAAGCCTCGAGGGACAGCCTCGAGGGAAAGCCACAGATCCCTTGATTCACGTGACAGGACGCGTGACACTACTGCTGCAGCTCGGGAGGAAAGCGCACGTGCATGCACCCACTCGAGACGAGGCCTGACAACCCTGGGGAGACTCAGAAGCACCCCAAGATCCATGGCAACACTGGAGAGGAATCCTCAGGTTCCGGCCCCGACTCCACACAAGGACTGAGGCCCCGGCATGGACGGGAGAGGAATCCCGAGAGGCCCCCTAGCAACTCGCATAGGGACTGGCCTTTCCTGAGGCCACCAGAGCGGGTCCCTGAGGTCCCCGTCGTAACTCGAGAAGACCTACCGCAACTCGAGAAAATCCAGGAGGTTCTCCCCTCCAGGCGAGATGAGGCCCATTTCTGCTGAGGCGTCTCGAGGCGTATCACACCTCACCTCTGGAACTTCGAAAGGCTCCTTCACACCCCTGCTGCAAATCAAGAAGTTCCCCGACATACCCGTCTCCACTCGAGAGGAATCACGAGGGTCCCGTCCACATCCAGAGGAGCCCCGTTTCCGCCTCGTAGCTCGAGATGAGGGATCCTTTCCCTGCTTCGTCGGGAAAGAGTTCCCGGCGTTCCCGTCACATCTCAAGAGGAGGCCCTCTCAACAGGAACGGCGAGAGGAACTCCAGGGTCGTGCCACCATTCAAAGAGTCCCCCAGATGTCTCAGTCCATTTCAGACGAACCTCTTTTCCCTTCACCGGCTCGTCTTTCACGCTGAGGATCGACTCACACCAAGGTGGCACGTGGCACAGCCCTGTGGGAAAGCCTCGTGGGAAAGCCTCCAGGGACAGCCTCGAGGGAAAGCCACAGATCCCTTGATCCACGTGACAGGAAGCGTGACCCTACTGCTGCAGCTCGGGAGGAAAGCGCACGTGCATGCCCCCACTCGAGACGGGGCCTGACTCCCCTGGGGAGACTCAGAGGCACCCCAAGATCCATGGCAACACTGGAGAGGAATCCTCAGGTTCCGGCCCCGACTCCACACAAGGACTGAGGCCCCGGAATGGACGGGAGAGGAATCCCGAGAGGCCCCCTAGCAACTCGCGTGGGGACTGGCCTTACCTGAGGCCACCAGAGCGGGTCCCTGAGGTCCCCGTCGTAACTCGAGAAGACCTGCCGCACCTCGAGAAAATCCGGGAGGTTCTCCCCTCCAGGCGAGATGAGGCCCATTTCCGCTCAGGCGTCTCGAGGCTGATCACACCTCACCTCTGGAACTTCGAAAGGGTCCTTCACACCCTTGGTGCAAATCAAGAAGTTCCCCGACAAACCCGTCTCCACTCGAGAGGAATCACGAGGGTCCCGCCCACATCCAGAGGAGCCCCGTTTCCGCCTCGTAGCTCGAGATGAGGCATCCTTTCCCTGCTTCGTCGGGAAAGAGTTCCCGGCGTTCCCGTCGCATCTCAAGAGGAGGCCCTCTCAACAGGAACGGCGAGAGGAACTCCAGGGTCGTGCCACCATTCCAAGAGTCCCCCAGATGTCTCAGTCCATTCCAGAGGAACCTCTTTTCCCTTCAGCGACTCGTCTTTCACGCTGAGGATCCACGCACACCAAGGTGGCACGTGGCACAGCCCTGTGGGAAAGCCTCGTGGGAAAGCCTCGAGGGATAGCCTCGAGGGAAAGCCACAGATCCCTTGATCCACGTGACAGGAAGCGTGACCCTACTGCTGCAGCTCGGGAGGAAAGCGCACGTGCATGCCCCCACTCGAGACGCGGCCTGACTCCCCTGGGGAGACTCAGAAGCACCCCAAGATCCATGGCAACACTGGAGAGGAATCCTCAGGTTCCGGCCCCGACTCCACACAAGGACTGAGGCCCCGGCATGGACGGGAGAGGAATCCCGAGAGGCCCCCTAGCCACTCGCATGGGGACTGGCCTTTCCTGAGGCCACCAGAGCGGGTCCCTGAGGTCCCCGTCGTAACTCGAGAAGACCTGCCGCAACTCGAGAAAATCCGGGAGGTTCTCCCCTCCAGGCGAGATGAGGCCCATTTCCGCTCAGGCGTCTCGAGGCTGATCACACCTCACCTCTGGAACTTCGAAAGGGTCATTCACACCCTTGGTGCAAATCAAGAAGTTCCCCGACATACCTGTCTCCACTCGAGAGGAATCACGAGGGTCCCGCCCACATCCAGAGGAGCCCTGTTTCCAACTCGTAGCTCGAGATAAGGGATCCTTTCCCTGCTTCGTCGGGAAAGAGTTCCCGGCACTCCCGTCGCATCTCAAGAGGAGGCCCTCTCAACAGGAACGGCGAGAGGAACTCCAGGGTCGTGCCACCATTCCAAGAGTCCCCCAGATGTCTCAGTCCATTCCAGAGGAACCTCTTTTCCCTTCACCGGCTCGTCTTTCACGCCGAGGATCGACTCACACCAAGGTGGCACGTGGCACAGCCCTGTGGGAAAGCCTCGTGGGAAAGCCTCGAGGGACAGCCTCGAGGGAAAGCCACAGATCCCTTGATCCACGTGACAGGAAGCGTGACACTACTGCTGCAGCTCGGGAGGAAAGCGCACGTGCCTGCCCCCACTCGAGACGATGCCTGACTCCCCTGGGGACACTCAGAAGCACCCCAAGATCCATGGCAACACTGGAGAGGAATCCTCAGGTTCCGGCCCCGACTTCACACAAGGACTGAGGCCCCGGCATGGACGGGAGAGGAATCCCGAGAGGCCCCCTAGCCACTCGCATGCGGACTGGCCTTTCCTGAGGCCACCCGAGCGGGTCCCTGAGGTCCCCGTCGTAACTCGAGAAGACCTGCCGCAACTCGAGAAAATCCGGGAGGTTCTCCCCTCCAGGCGAGATGAGGCCCATTTCCTCTGAGGCGTCTCGAGGCTGATCACACCTCACCTCTGGAACTTTGAAAGGCTCCTTCACACCCTTGGTGCAAATCAAGAAGTTCCCCGACCTAGCCGTCTCCACTCGAGAGGAATCACGAGGGTCCCGCCCACATCCAGAGGAGCCCCGTTTCGGCCTCGTAGCTCGAGATGAGGGATCCTTTCCCTGCTTCGTCGGGAAAGAGTTCCCGGCGTTCCCGTCGCATCTCAAGAGGAGGCCCTCTCAACAGGAACGGCGAGGGGAACTCCAGGGTCGTGCCACCATTCCAAGAGTCCCCCAGATGTCTCAGTCCATTCCAGAGGAACCTCTTTTCCCTTCACCGGCTCGTCTTTCACGCCGAGGATTGACTCACACCAAGGTGGCACGTGGCACAGCCCTGTGGGAAAGCCTCGTGGGAAAGCCTCGAGGGACAGCCTCGAGGGAAAGCCACAGATCCCTTGATTCACGTGACAGGACGCGTGACACTACTGCTGCAGCTCGGGAGGAAAGCGCACGTGCATGCACCCACTCGAGACGAGGCCTGACAACCCTGGGGAGACTCAGAAGCACCCCAAGATCCATGGCAACACTGGAGAGGAATCCTCAGGTTCCGGCCCCGACTCCACACAAGGACTGAGGCCCCGGCATGGACGGGAGAGGAATCCCGAGAGGCCCCCTAGCAACTCGCATAGGGACTGGCCTTTCCTGAGGCCACCAGAGCGGGTCCCTGAGGTCCCCGTCGTAACTCGAGAAGACCTACCGCAACTCGAGAAAATCCAGGAGGTTCTCCCCTCCAGGCGAGATGAGGCCCATTTCTGCTGAGGCGTCTCGAGGCGTATCACACCTCACCTCTGGAACTTCGAAAGGCTCCTTCACACCCCTGCTGCAAATCAAGAAGTTCCCCGACATACCCGTCTCCACTCGAGAGGAATCACGAGGGTCCCGCCCACATCCAGAGGAGCCCCGTTTCCGCCTCGTAGCTCGAGATGAGGGATCCTTTCCCTGCTTCGTCGGGAAAGAGTTCCCGGCGTTCCCGTCACATCTCAAGAGGAGGCCCTCTCAACAGGAACGGCGAGAGGAACTCCAGGGTCGTGCCACCATTCAAAGAGTCCCCCAGATGTCTCAGTCCATTTCAGACGAACCTCTTTTCCCTTCACCGGCTCGTCTTTCACGCTGAGGATCGACTCACACCAAGGTGGCACGTGGCACAGCCCTGTGGGAAAGCCTCGTGGGAAAGCCTCCAGGGACAGCCTCGAGGGAAAGCCACAGATCTCTTGATCCACGTGACAGGAAGCGTGACCCTACTGCTGCAGCTCGGGAGGAAAGCGCACGTGCATGCCCCCACTCGAGACGGGGCCTGACTCCCCTGGGGAGACTCAGAGGCACCCCAAGATCCATGGCAACACTGGAGAGGAATCCTCAGGTTCCGGCCCCGACTCCACACAAGGACTGAGGCCCCGGAATGGACGGGAGAGGAATCCCGAGAGGCCCCCTAGCAACTCGCGTGGGGACTGGCCTTTCCTGAGGCCACCAGAGCGGGTCCCTGAGGTCCCCGTCGTAACTCGAGAAGACCTGCCGCACCTCGAGAAAATCCGGGAGGTTCTCCCCTCCAGGCGAGATGAGGCCCATTTCCGCTCAGGCGTCTCGAGGCTGATCACACCTCACCTCTGGAACTTCGAAAGGGTCCTTCACACCCTTGGTGCAAATCAAGAAGTTCCCCGACAAACCCGTCTCCACTCGAGAGGAATCACGAGGGTCCCGCCCACATCCAGAGGAGCCCCGTTTCCGCCTCGTAGCTCGAGATGAGGCATCCTTTCCCTGCTTCGTCGGGAAAGAGTTCCCGGCGTTCACGTCACATCTCAAGAGGAGGCCCTCTCAACAGGAACGGCGAGAGGAACTCCAGGGTCGTGCCACCATTCCAAGAGTCCCCCAGATGTCTCAGTCCATTCCAGAGGAACCTCTTTTCCCTTCACTGGCTCGTCTTTCACGCCGAGGATCGACTCACACCAAGGTGGCACGTGGCACAGCCCTGTGGGAAAGCCTCGTGGGAAAGCCTCG
Source organism: Budorcas taxicolor (assembly GCF_023091745.1). NCBI lineage: Eukaryota > Metazoa > Chordata > Mammalia > Artiodactyla > Bovidae > Budorcas > Budorcas taxicolor. The sequence goes on along the minus strand of NW_026292804.1, from coordinate 367,765 downwards.
AGGGACAGCCTCGAGGGAAAGCCACAGATCCCTTGATCCACGTGACAGGAAGCGTGACACTACTGCTGCAGCTCGGGAGGAAAGCGCAAGTGCCTGCCCCCACACGAGACGAGGCCTGACTCCCCTGGGGACACTCAGAAGCACCCCAAGATCCATGGCAACACTGAAGAGGAATCCTCTGGTTTCGGCCCCGACTCCACACAAGGTCTTAGGCCCCGGCATGGACGGGAGAGGAATCCCGAGATGGCCCCTAGCAACTCGCATGGGGACTGGCCTTTCCTGAGGCCACCAGAGCGGGTCCCTGAGGTCCCCGTCGTAACTCGAGAAGACCTGCCGCAACTCGAGAAAATCCAGGAGGTTCTCCCCTTCAGGCGAGATGAGGCCCATTTCCGCTCAGGCGTCTCGAGGCTGATCACACCTCACCTCTGGAACTTCGAAAGGCTCCTTCACACCCTTGGTGCAAATCAAGAAGTTCCCCGACCTAGCCGTCTCCACTCGAGAGGAATCACGAGGGTCCCGCCCACATCCAGAGGAGCCCCGTTTCGGCCTCGTAGCTCGAGATGAGGGATCCTTTCCCTGCTTCGTCGGGAAAGAGTTCCCGGCGTTCCCGTCGCATCTCAAGAGGAGGCCCTCTCAACAGGAACGGCGAGGGGAACTCCAGGGTCGTGCCACCATTCCAAGAGTCCCCCAGATGTCTCAGTCCATTCCAGAGGAACCTCTTTTCCCTTCACCGGCTCGTCTTTCACGCCGAGGATTGACTCACACCAAGGTGGCACGTGGCACAGCCCTGTGGGAAAGCCTCGTGGGAAAGCCTCGAGGGACAGCCTCGAGGGAAAGCCACAGATCCCTTGATTCACGTGACAGGACGCGTGACACTACTGCTGCAGCTCGGGAGGAAAGCGCACGTGCATGCACCCACTCGAGACGAGGCCTGACAACCCTGGGGAGACTCAGAAGCACCCCAAGATCCATGGCAACACTGGAGAGGAATCCTCAGGTTCCGGCCCCGACTCCACACAAGGACTGAGGCCCCGGCATGGACGGGAGAGGAATCGCGAGAGGCCCCCTAGCAACTCGCATAGGGACTGGCCTTTCCTGAGGCCACCAGAGCGGGTCCCTGAGGTCCCCGTCGTAACTCGAGAAGACCTACCGCAACTCGAGAAAATCCAGGAGGTTCTCCCCTCCAGGCGAGATGAGGCCCATTTCTGCTGAGGCGTCTCGAGGCGTATCACACCTCACCTCTGGAACTTCGAAAGGCTCCTTCACACCCCTGCTGCAAATCAAGAAGTTCCCCGACATACCCGTCTCCACTCGAGAGGAATCACGAGGGTCCCGCCCACATCCAGAGGAGCCCCGTTTCCACCTCGTAGCTCAAGATGAGGGATCCTTTCCCTGCTTCGTCGGGAAAGAGTTCCCGGCGTTCCCGTCACATCTCAAGAGGAGGCCCTCTCAACAGGAACGGCGAGAGGAACTCCAGGGTCGTGCCACCATTCAAAGAGTCCCCCAGATGTCTCAGTCCATTTCAGACGAACCTCTTTTCCCTTCACCGGCTCGTCTTTCACGCTGAGGATCGACTCACACCAAGGTGGCACGTGGCACAGCCCTGTGGGAAAGCCTCGTGGGAAAGCCTCCAGGGACAGCCTCGAGGGAAAGCCACAGATCCCTTGATCCACGTGACAGGAAGCGTGACCCTACTGCTGCAGCTCGGGAGGAAAGCGCACGTGCATGCCCCCACTCGAGACGGGGCCTGACTCCCCTGGGGAGACTCAGAGGCACCCCAAGATCCATGGCAACACTGGAGAGGAATCCTCAGGTTCCGGCCCCGACTCCACACAAGGACTGAGGCCCCGGAATGGACGGGAGAGGAATCCCGAGAGGCCCCCTAGCAACTCGCGTGGGGACTGGCCTTTCCTGAGGCCACCAGAGCGGGTCCCTGAGGTCCCCGTCGTAACTCGAGAAGACCTGCCGCACCTCGAGAAAATCCGGGAGGTTCTCCCCTCCAGGCGAGATGAGGCCCATTTCCGCTCAGGCGTCTCGAGGCTGATCACACCTCACCTCTGGAACTTCGAAAGGGTCCTTCACACCCTTGGTGCAAATCAAGAAGTTCCCCGACAAACCCATCTCCACTCGAGAGGAATCACGAGGGTCCCGCCCACATCCAGAGGAGCCCCGTTTCCGCCTCGTAGCTCGAGATGAGGCATCCTTTCCCTGCTTCGTCGGGAAAGAGTTCCCGGCGTTCACGTCACATCTCAAGAGGAGGCCCTCTCAACAGGAACGGCGAGAGGAACTCCAGGGTCGTGCCACCATTCCAAGAGTCCCCCAGATGTCTCAGTCCATTCCAGAGGAACCTCTTTTCCCTTCACCGGCTCGTCTTTCACGCCGAGGATCGACTCACACCAAGGTGGCACGTGGCACAGCCCTGTGGGAAAGCCTCGTGGGAAAGCCTCGAGGGACAGCCTCGAGGGAAAGCCACAGATCCCTTGATCCACGTGACAGGAAGCGTGACACTACTGCTGCAGCTCGGGAGGAAAGCGCAAGTGCCTGCCCCCACACGAGACGAGGCCTGACTCCCCTGGGGACACTCAGAAGCACCCCAAGATCCATGGCAACACTGAAGAGGAATCCTCTGGTTTCGGCCCCGACTCCACACAAGGTCTTAGGCCCCGGCATGGACGGGAGAGGAATCCCGAGATGGCCCCTAGCAACTCGCATGGGGACTGGCCTTTCCTGAGGCCACCAGAGCGGGTCCCTGAGGTCCCCGTCGTAACTCGAGAAGACCTGCCGCAACTCGAGAAAATCCAGGAGGTTCTCCCCTTCAGGCGAGATGAGGCCCATTTCCGATGAGGCGTCTCGAGGCTGATCACACCTCACCTCTGGAACTTCGAAAGGGTCCTTCACACGCTTGGTGCAAATCAAGAAGTTCCCCGACATACCCGTCTCCACTCGAGAGGAAACACGAGGTTCCCGCCCACATCCAGAGGAGCCCCGTTTCCTCCTCGTAGCTCGAGATGTGGGATCCTTTCCCTGCTTCGTCGCGAAAGAGTTCCCGGCGTTCCCGTCGAATCTCAAGAGGAGGCCCTCTTAACAGGAATGGCGAGAGGAACTCCAGGGTCGTGCCACCATTCCAAGAGTCCCCCAGATGTCTCAGTCCATTCCAGAGGAACCTCTTTTTCCTTCACCGGCTCTTCTTTCACGCCGAGGATCGACTCACACCAAGGTGGCTCGTGGCACAGCCCTGTGGGAAAGCCTCGTGGGAAAGCCTGGAGCGAGAGCCTCGAGGGAAACCACAGATCCCTTGATCCACGTGACAGGATGCGTGACACTACTGCTGCAGCTCGGGAGGAAAGCGCACGTGCCTGCCCCCACTCGAGACGAGGCCTGACTCCCCTGGGGACACTCAGAAGCACCCCAAGATCCATGGCAACACTGGAGAGGAATCCTCAGGTTCCGGCCCCGACTCCACACAAGGACTGAGGCACCGGCATGGACGGGAGAGGAATCCCGAGAGGCCCCCTAGCAACTCGCATAGGGACTGGCCTTTCCTGAGGCCACCAGAGCGGGTCCCTGAGGTCCCCGTCGTAACTCGAGAAGACCTGCCGCAACTCGAGAAAATCCAGGAGGTTCTCCCCTCCAGGCGAGATGAGGCCCATTTCTGATGAGGGGTCTCGAGGCGTATCACACCTCACCTCTGGAACTTCGAAAGGCTCCTTCACACCCCTGCTGCAAATCAAGAAGTTCCCCGACATACCCGTCTCCACTCGAGAGGAATCACGAGGGTCCCGCCCACATCCAGAGGAGCCCCGTTTCCGCCTCGTAGCTCGAGATGAGGGATCCTTTCCCTGCTTCGTCGGGAAAGAGTTCCCGGCGTTCCCGTCACATCTCAAGAGGAGGCCCTCTCAACAGGAACGGCGAGAGGAACTCCAGGGTCGTGCCACCATTCAAAGAGTCCCCCAGATGTCTCAGTCCATTTCAGACGAACCTCTTTTCCCTTCACCGGCTCGTCTTTCACGCTGAGGATCGACTCACACCAAGGTGGCACGTGGCACAGCCCTGTGGGAAAGCCTCGTGGGAAAGCCTCCAGGGACAGCCTCGAGGGAAAGCCACAGATCCCTTGATCCACGTGACAGGAAGCGTGACCCTACTGCTGCAGCTCGGGAGGAAAGCGCACGTGCATGCCCCCACTCGAGACGGGGCCTGACTCCCCTGGGGAGACTCAGAGGCACCCCAAGATCCATGGCAACACTGGAGAGGAATACTCAGGTTCCGGCCCCGACTCCACACAAGGACTGAGGCCCCGGAATGGACGGGAGAGGAATCCCGAGAGGCCCCCTAGCCACTCGCATGGGGACTGGCCTTTCCTGAGGCCACCAGAGCGGGTCCCTGAGGTCCCCGTCGTAACTCGAGAAGACCTGCCGCAACTCGAGAAAATCCAGGAGGTTCTCCCCTCCAGGCGAGATGAGGCCCATTTCCGCTGAGGCGTCTCGAGGCTGATCACACCTCCCCTCTGGAACTTCGAAAGGGTCCTTCACACCCTTTGTGCAAATCAAGAAGTTCCCCGACATACCCGTCTCCACTCGAGAGGAATCACGAGGGTCCCGCCCACATCCAGAGGAGCCCCGTTTCCGCCTCGTAGCTCGAGATGAGGGATCCTTTCCCTGCTTCGTCGGGAAAGAGTTCCCGGCGTTCCCGTCGCATCTCAAGAGGAGGCCCTCTCAACAGGAACGGCGAGAGGAACTCCAGGGTCGTGCCACCATTCCAAGAGTCCCCCAGATGTCTCAGTCCATTCCAGAGGAACCTCTTTTCCCTTCACCGGCTCGTCTTTCACGCCGAGGATTGACTCACACCAAGGTGGCACGTGGCACAGCCCTGTGGGAAAGCCTCGTGGGAAAGCCTCGAGGGACAGCCTCGAGGGAAAGCCACAGATCCCTTGATTCACGTGACAGGACGCGTGACACTACTGCTGCAGCTCGGGAGGAAAGCGCACGTGCATGCACCCACTCGAGACGAGGCCTGACAACCCTGGGGAGACTCAGAAGCACCCCAAGATCCATGGCAACACTGGAGAGGAATCCTCAGGTTCCGGCCCCGACTCCACACAAGGACTGAGGCCCCGGCATGGACGGGAGAGGAATCCCGAGAGGCCCCCTAGCAACTCGCATAGGGACTGGCCTTTCCTGAGGCCACCAGAGCGGGTCCCTGAGGTCCCCGTCGTAACTCGAGAAGACCTGCCGCAACTCGAGAAAATCCAGGAGGTTCTCCCCTCCAGGCGAGATGAGGCCCATTTCTGATGAGGCGTCTCGAGGCGTATCACACCTCACCTCTGGAACTTCGAAAGGCTCCTTCACACCCCTGCTGCAAATCAAGAAGTTCCCCGACATACCCGTCTCCACTCGAGAGGAATCACGAGGGTCCCGCCCACATCCAGAGGAGCCCCGTTTCCGCCTCGTAGCTCGAGATGAGGGATCCTTTCCCTGCTTCGTCGGGAAAGAGTTCCCGGCGTTCCCGTCACATCTCAAGAGGAGGCCCTCTCAACAGGAACGGCGAGAGGAACTCCAGGGTCGTGCCACCATTCAAAGAGTCCCCCAGATGTCTCAGTCCATTTCAGACGAACCTCTTTTCCCTTCACCGGCTCGTCTTTCACGCTGAGGATCGACTCACACCAAGGTGGCACGTGGCACAGCCCTGTGGGAAAGCCTCGTGGGAAAGCCTCCAGGGACAGCCTCGAGGGAAAGCCACAGATCCCTTGATCCACGTGACAGGAAGCGTGACCCTACTGCTGCAGCTCGGGAGGAAAGCGCACGTGCATGCCCCCACTCGAGACGGGGCCTGACTCCCCTGGGGAGACTCAGAGGCACCCCAAGATCCATGGCAACACTGGAGAGGAATCCTCAGGTTCCGGCCCCGACTCCACACAAGGACTGAGGCCCCGGAATGGACGGGAGAGGAATCCCGAGAGGCCCCCTAGCCACTCGCATGGGGACTGGCCTTTCCTGAGGCCACCAGAGCGGGTCTCTGAGGTCCCCGTCGTAACTCGAGAAGACCTGCCGCACCTCGAGAAAATCCGGGAGGTTCTCCCCTCCAGGCGAGATGAGGCCCATTTCCGCTCAGGCGTCTCGAGGCTGATCACACCTCACCTCTTGAACTTCGAAAGGGTCCTTCACACCCTTGGTGCAAATCAAGAAGTTCCCCGACAAACCCGTCTCCACTCGAGAGGAATCACGAGGGTCCCGCCCACATCCAGAGGAGCCCCGTTTCCGCCTCGTAGCTCGAGATGAGGGATCCTTTCCCTGCTTCGTCGGGAAAGAGTTCCCGGCGTTCCCGTCGCATCTCAAGAGGAGGCCCTCTCAACAGGAACGGCGAGAGGAACTCCAGGGTCGTGCCACCATTCCAAGAGTCCCCCAGATGTCTCAGTCCATTCCAGAGGAACCTCTTTTCCCTTCACCGGCTCGTCTTTCACGCCGAGGATTGACTCACACCAAGGTGGCACGTGGCACAGCCCTGTGGGAAAGCCTCGTGGGAAAGCCTCGAGGGACAGCCTCGAGGGAAAGCCACAGATCCCTTGATTCACGTGACAGGACGCGTGACACTACTGCTGCAGCTCGGGAGGAAAGCGCACGTGCATGCACCCACTCGAGACGAGGCCTGACAACCCTGGGGAGACTCAGAAGCACCCCAAGATCCATGGCAACACTGGAGAGGAATCCTCAGGTTCCGGCCCCGACTCCACACAAGGACTGAGGCCCCGGCATGGACGGGAGAGGAATCCCGAGAGGCCCCCTAGCAACTCGCATAGGGACTGGCCTTTCCTGAGGCCACCAGAGCGGGTCCCTGAGGTCCCCGTCGTAACTCGAGAAGACCTGCCGCAACTCGAGAAAATCCAGGAGGTTCTCCCCTCCAGGCGAGATGAGGCCCATTTCCGCTGAGGCGTCTCGAGGCTGATCACACCTCCCCTCTGGAACTTCGAAAGGGTCCTTCACACCCTTTGTGCAAATCAAGAAGTTCCCCGACATACCCGTCTCCACTCGAGAGGAATCACGAGGGTCCCGCCCACATCCAGAGGAGCCCCGTTTCCGCCTCGTAGCTCGAGATGAGGGATCCTTTCCCTGCTTCGTCGGGAAAGAGTTCCCGGCGTTCCCGTCGCATCTCAAGAGGAGGCCCTCTCAACAGGAACGGCGAGAGGAACTCCAGGGTCGTGCCACCATTCCAAGAGTCCCCCAGATGTCTCAGTCCATTCCAGAGGAACCTCTTTTCCCTTCACCGGCTCGTCTTTCACGCCGAGGATTGACTCACACCAAGGTGGCACGTGGCACAGCCCTGTGGGAAAGCCTCGTGGGAAAGCCTCGAGGGACAGCCTCGAGGGAAAGCCACAGATCCCTTGATTCACGTGACAGGACGCGTGACACTACTGCTGCAGCTCGGGAGGAAAGCGCACGTGCATGCACCCACTCGAGACGAGGCCTGACAACCCTGGGGAGACTCAGAAGCACCCCAAGATCCATGGCAACACTGGAGAGGAATCCTCAGGTTCCGGCCCCGACTCCACACAAGGACTGAGGCCCCGGCATGGACGGGAGAGGAATCCCGAGAGGCCCCCTAGCAACTCGCATAGGGACTGGCCTTTCCTGAGGCCACCAGAGCGGGTCCCTGAGGTCCCCGTCGTAACTCGAGAAGACCTGCCGCAACTCGAGAAAATCCAGGAGGTTCTCCCCTCCAGGCGAGATGAGGCCCATTTCTGATGAGGCGTCTCGAGGCGTATCACACCTCACCTCTGGAACTTCGAAAGGCTCCTTCACACCCCTGCTGCAAATCAAGAAGTTCCCCGACATACCCGTCTCCACTCGAGAGGAATCACGAGGGTCCCGCCCACATCCAGAGGAGCCCCGTTTCCGCCTCGTAGCTCGAGATGAGGGATCCTTTCCCTGCTTCGTCGGGAAAGAGTTCCCGGCGTTCCCGTCACATCTCAAGAGGAGGCCCTCTCAACAGGAACGGCGAGAGGAACTCCAGGGTCGTGCCACCATTCAAAGAGTCCCCCAGATGTCTCAGTCCATTTCAGACGAACCTCTTTTCCCTTCACCGGCTCGTCTTTCACGCTGAGGATCGACTCACAACAAGGTGCCACGTGGCACAGCCCTGTGGGAAAGCCTCGTGGGAAAGCCTCCAGGGACAGCCTCGAGGGAAAGCCACAGATCCCTTGATCCACGTGACAGGAAGCGTGACCCTACTGCTGCAGCTCGGGAGGAAAGCGCACGTGCATGCCCCCACTCGAGACGGGGCCTGACTCCCCTGGGGAGACTCAGAGGCACCCCAAGATCCATGGCAACACTGGAGAGGAATCCTCAGGTTCCGGCCCCGACTCCACACAAGGACTGAGGCCCCGGAATGGACGGGAGAGGAATCCCGAGAGGCCCCCTAGCCACTCGCATGGGGACTGGCCTTTCCTGAGGCCACCAGAGCGGGTCTCTGAGGTCCCCGTCGTAACTCGAGAAGACCTGCCGCACCTCGAGAAAATCCGGGAGGTTCTCCCCTCCAGGCGAGATGAGGCCCATTTCCGCTCAGGCGTCTCGAGGCTGATCACACCTCACCTCTTGAACTTCGAAAGGGTCCTTCACACCCTTGGTGCAAATCAAGAAGTTCCCCGACAAACCCGTCTCCACTCGAGAGGAATCACGAGGGTCCCGCCCACATCCAGAGGAGCCCCGTTTCCGCCTCGTAGCTCGAGATGAGGTATCCTTTCCCTGCTTCGTCGGGAAAGAGTTCCCGGCGTTCCCGTCGCATCTCAAGAGGAGGCCCTCTCAACAGGAACGGCGAGAGGAACTCCAGGGTCGTGCCACCATTCCAAGAGTCCCCCAGATGTCTCAGTCCATTCCAGAGGAACCTCTTTTCCCTTCACCGGCTCGTCTTTCACGCCGAGGATTGACTCACACCAAGGTGGCACGTGGCACAGCCCTGTGGGAAAGCCTCGTGGGAAAGCCTCGAGGGACAGCCTCGAGGGAAAGCCACAGATCCCTTGATTCACGTGACAGGACGCGTGACACTACTGCTGCAGCTCGGGAGGAAAGCGCACGTGCATGCACCCACTCGAGACGAGGCCTGACAACCCTGGGGAGACTCAGAAGCACCCCAAGATCCATGGCAACACTGGAGAGGAATCCTCAGGTTCCGGCCCCGACTCCACACAAGGACTGAGGCCCCGGCATGGACGGGAGAGGAATCCCGAGAGGCCCCCTAGCAACTCGCATAGGGACTGGCCTTTCCTGAGGCCACCAGAGCGGGTCCCTGAGGTCCCCGTCGTAACTCGAGAAGACCTGCCGCAACTCGAGAAAATCCAGGAGGTTCTCCCCTCCAGGCGAGATGAGGCCCATTTCCGCTGAGGCGTCTCGAGGCTGATCACACCTCCCCTCTGGAACTTCGAAAGGGTCCTTCACACCCTTTGTGCAAATCAAGAAGTTCCCCGACATACCCGTCTCCACTCGAGAGGAATCACGAGGGTCCCGCCCACATCCAGAGGAGCCCCGTTTCCGCCTCGTAGCTCGAGATGAGGGATCCTTTCCCTGCTTCGTCGGGAAACAGTTCCCGGCGTTCCCGTCGCATCTCAAGAGGAGGCCCTCTCAACAGGAACGGCGAGAGGAACTCCAGGGTCGTGCCACCATTCCAAGAGTCCCCCAGATGTCTCAGTCCATTCCAGAGGAACCTCTTTTCCCTTCACCGGCTCGTCTTTCACGCCGAGGATTGACTCACACCAAGGTGGCACGTGGCACAGCCCTGTGGGAAAGCCTCGTGGGAAAGCCTCGAGGGACAGCCTCGAGGGAAAGCCACAGATCCCTTGATTCACGTGACAGGACGCGTGACACTACTGCTGCAGCTCGGGAGGAAAGCGCACGTGCATGCACCCACTCGAGACGAGGCCTGACAACCCTGGGGAGACTCAGAAGCACCCCAAGATCCATGGCAACACTGGAGAGGAATCCTCAGGTTCCGGCCCCGACTCCACACAAGGACTGAGGCCCCGGCATGGACGGGAGAGGAATCCCGAGAGGCCCCCTAGCAACTCGCATAGGGACTGGCCTTTCCTGAGGCCACCAGAGCGGGTCCCTGAGGTCCCCGTCGTAACTCGAGAAGACCTACCGCAACTCGAGAAAATCCAGGAGGTTCTCCCCTCCAGGCGAGATGAGGCCCATTTCTGCTGAGGCGTCTCGAGGCGTATCACACCTCACCTCTGGAACTTCGAAAGGCTCCTTCACACCCCTGCTGCAAATCAAGAAGTTCCCCGACATACCCGTCTCCACTCGAGAGGAATCACGAGGGTCCCGCCCACATCCAGAGGAGCCCCGTTTCCGCCTCGTAGCTCGAGATGAGGGATCCTTTCCCTGCTTCGTCGGGAAAGAGTTCCCGGCGTTCCCGTCACATCTCAAGAGGAGGCCCTCTCAACAGGAACGGCGAGAGGAACTCCAGGGTCGTGCCACCATTCAAAGAGTCCCCCAGATGTCTCAGTCCATTTCAGACGAACCTCTTTTCCCTTCACCGGCTCGTCTTTCACGCTGAGGATCGACTCACACCAAGGTGCCACGTGGCACAGCCCTGTGGGAAAGCCTCGTGGGAAAGCCTCGAGGGACAGCCTCGAGGGAAAGCCACAGATCCCTTGATCCACGTGACAGGAAGCGTGACCCTACTGCTGCAGCTCGGGAGGAAAGCGCACGTGCATGCCCCCACTCGAGACGGGGCCTGACTCCCCTGGGGAGACTCAGAGGCACCCCAAGATCCATGGCAACACTGGAGAGGAATCCTCAGGTTCCGGCCCCGACTCCACACAAGGACTGAGGCCCCGGAATGGACGGGAGAGGAATCCCGAGAGGCCCCCTAGCAACTCGCGTGGGGACTGGCCTTTCCTGAGGCCACCAGAGCGGGTCCCTGAGGTCCCCGTCGTAACTCGAGAAGACCTGCCGCACCTCGAGAAAATCCGGGAGGTTCTCCCCTCCAGGCGAGATGAGGCCCATTTCCGCTCAGGCGTCTCGAGGCTGATCACACCTCACCTCTGGAACTTCGAAAGGGTCCTTCACACCCTTGGTGCAAATCAAGAAGTTCCCCGACAAACCCGTCTCCACTCGAGAGGAATCACGAGGGTCCCGCCCACATCCAGAGGAGCCCCGTTTCCGCCTCGTAGCTCGAGATGAGGCATCCTTTCCCTGCTTCGTCGGGAAAGAGTTCCCGGCGTTCACGTCACATCTCAAGAGGAGGCCCTCTCAACAGGAACGGCGAGAGGAACTCCAGGGTCGTGCCACCATTCCAAGAGTCCCCCAGATGTCTCAGTCCATTCCAGAGGAACCTCTTTTCCCTTCACCGGCTCGTCTTTCACGCCGAGGATCGACTCACACCAAGGTGGCACGTGGCACAGCCCTGTGGGAAAGCCTCGTGGGAAAGCCTCGAGGGACAGCCTCGAGGGAAAGCCACAGATCCCTTGATCCACGTGACAGGAAGCGTGACACTACTGCTGCAGCTCGGGAGGAAAGCGCAAGTGCCTGCCCCCACACGAGACGAGGCCTGACTCCCCTGGGGACACTCAGAAGCACCCCAAGATCCATGGCAACACTGAAGAGGAATCCTCTGGTTTCGGCCCCGACTCCACACAAGGTCTTAGGCCCCGGCATGGACGGGAGAGGAATCCCGAGATGGCCCCTAGCAACTCGCATGGGGACTGGCCTTTCCTGAGGCCACCAGAGCGGGTCCCTGAGGTCCCCGTCGTAACTCGAGAAGACCTGCCGCAACTCGAGAAAATCCAGGAGGTTCTCCCCTTCAGGCGAGATGAGGCCCATTTCCGCTCAGGCGTCTCGAGACTGATCACACCTCACCTCTGGAACTTCGAAAGGGTCCTTCACACGCTTGGTGCAAATCAAGAAGTTCCCCGACATACCCGTCTCCACTCGAGAGGAAACACGAGGTTCCCGCCCACATCCAGAGGAGCCCCGTTTCCTCCTCGTAGCTCGAGATGTGGGATCCTTTCCCTGCTTCGTCGCGAAAGAGTTCCCGGCGTTCCCGTCGAATCTCAAGAGGAGGCCCTCTTAACAGGAATGGCGAGAGGAACTCCAGGGTCGTGCCACCATTCCAAGAGTCCCCCAGATGTCTCAGTCCATTCCAGAGGAACCTCTTTTTCCTTCACCGGCTCTTCTTTCACGCCGAGGATCGACTCACACCAAGGTGGCTCGTGGCACAGCCCTGTGGGAAAGCCTCGTGGGAAAGCCTGGAGCGAGAGCCTCGAGGGAAACCACAGATCCCTTGATCCACGTGACAGGATGCGTGACACTACTGCTGCAGCTCGGGAGGAAAGCGCACGTGCATGCACCCACTCGAGACGAGGCCTGACAACCCTGGGGAGACTCAGAAGCACCCCAAGATCCATGGCAACACTGGAGAGGAATCCTCAGGTTCCGGCCCCGACTCCACACAAGGACTGAGGCCCCGGCATGGACGGGAGAGGAATCCCGAGAGGCCCCCTAGCAACTCGCATAGGGACTGGCCTTTCCTGAGGCCACCAGAGCGGGTCCCTGAGGTCCCCGTCGTAACTCGAGAAGACCTACCGCAACTCGAGAAAATCCAGGAGGTTCTCCCCTCCAGGCGAGATGAGGCCCATTTCTGCTGAGGCGTCTCGAGGCGTATCACACCTCACCTCTGGAACTTCGAAAGGCTCCTTCACACCCCTGCTGCAAATCAAGAAGTTCCCCGACATACCCGTCTCCACTCGAGAGGAATCACGAGGGTCCCGCCCACATCCAGAGGAGCCCCGTTTCCGCCTCGTAGCTCGAGATGAGGGATCCTTTCCCTGCTTCGTCGGGAAAGAGTTCCCGGCGTTCCCGTCACATCTCAAGAGGAGGCCCTCTCAACAGGAACGGCGAGAGGAACTCCAGGGTCGTGCCACCATTCAAAGAGTCCCCCAGATGTCTCAGTCCATTTCAGACGAACCTCTTTTCCCTTCACCGGCTCGTCTTTCACGCTGAGGATCGACTCACACCAAGGTGGCACGTGGCACAGCCCTGTGGGAAAGCCTCGTGGGAAAGCCTCCAGGGACAGCCTCGAGGGAAAGCCACAGATCCCTTGATCCACGTGACAGGAAGCGTGACCCTACTGCTGCAGCTCGGGAGGAAAGCGCACGTGCATGCCCCCACTCGAGACGGGGCCTGACTCCCCTGGGGAGACTCAGAGGCACCCCAAGATCCATGGCAACACTGGAGAGGAATCCTCAGGTTCCGGCCCCGACTCCACACAAGGACTGAGGCCCCGGAATGGACGGGAGAGGAATCCCGAGAGGCCCCCTAGCAACTCGCGTGGGGACTGGCCTTTCCTGAGGCCACCAGAGCGGGTCCCTGAGGTCCCCGTCGTAACTCGAGAAGACCTGCCGCACCTCGAGAAAATCCGGGAGGTTCTCCCCTCCAGGCGAGATGAGGCCCATTTCCGCTCAGGCGTCTCGAGGCTGATCACACCTCACCTCTGGAACTTCGAAAGGGTCCTTCACACCCTTGGTGCAAATCAAGAAGTTCCCCGACAAACCCGTCTCCACTCGAGAGGAATCACGAGGGTCCCGCCCACATCCAGAGGAGCCCCGTTTCCGCCTCGTAGCTCGAGATGAGGCATCCTTTCCCTGCTTCGTCGGGAAAGAGTTCCCGGCGTTCACGTCACATCTCAAGAGGAGGCCCTCTCAACAGGAACGGCGAGAGGAACTCCAGGGTCGTGCCACCATTCCAAGAGTCCCCCAGATGTCTCAGTCCATTCCAGAGGAACCTCTTTTCCCTTCACCGGCTCGTCTTTCACGCCGAGGATCGACTCACACCAAGGTGGCACGTGGCACAGCCCTGTGGGAAAGCCTCGTGGGAAAGCCTCGAGGGACAGCCTCGAGGGAAAGCCACAGATCCCTTGATCCACGTGACAGGAAGCGTGACACTACTGCTGCAGCTCGGGAGGAAAGCGCAAGTGCCTGCCCCCACACGAGACGAGGCCTGACTCCCCTGGGGACACTCAGAAGCACCCCAAGATCCATGGCAACACTGGAGAGGAATCCTCAGGTTCCGGCCCCGACTCCACACAAGGACTGAGGCCCCGGCATGGACGGGAGAGGAATCCCGAGAGGCCCCCTAGCAACTCGCATAGGGACTGGCCTTTCCTGAGGCCACCAGAGCGGGTCCCTGAGGTCCCCGTCGTAACTCGAGAAGACCTACCGCAACTCGAGAAAATCCAGGAGGTTCTCCCCTCCAGGCGAGATGAGGCCCATTTCTGCTGAGGCGTCTCGAGGCGTATCACACCTCACCTCTGGAACTTCGAAAGGCTCCTTCACACCCCTGCTGCAAATCAAGAAGTTCCCCGACATACCCGTCTCCACTCGAGAGGAATCACGAGGGTCCCGCCCACATCCAGAGGAGCCCCGTTTCCGCCTCGTAGCTCGAGATGAGGGATCCTTTCCCTGCTTCGTCGGGAAAGAGTTCCCGGCGTTCCCGTCACATCTCAAGAGGAGGCCCTCTCAACAGGAACGGCGAGAGGAACTCCAGGGTCGTGCCACCATTCAAAGAGTCCCCCAGATGTCTCAGTCCATTTCAGACGAACCTCTTTTTCCTTCACCGGCTCGTCTTTCACGCTGAGGATCGACTCACACCAAGGTGGCACGTGGCACAGCCCTGTGGGAAAGCCTCGTGGGAAAGCCTCCAGGGACAGCCTCGAGGGAAAGCCACAGATCCCTTGATCCACGTGACAGGAAGCGTGACCCTACTGCTGCAGCTCGGGAGGAAAGCGCACGTGCATGCCCCCACTCGAGACGGGGCCTGACTCCCCTGGGGAGACTCAGAGGCACCCCAAGATCCATGGCAACACTGGAGAGGAATCCTCAGGTTCCGGCCCCGACTCCACACAAGGACTGAGGCCCCGGAATGGACGGGAGAGGAATCCCGAGAGGCCCCCTAGCAACTCGCGTGGGGACTGGCCTTTCCTGAGGCCACCAGAGCGGGTCCCTGAGGTCCCCGTCGTAACTCGAGAAGACCTGCCGCACCTCGAGAAAATCCGGGAGTTTCTCCCCTCCAGGCGAGATGAGGCCCATTTCCGCTCAGGCGTCTCGAGGCTGATCACACCTCACCTCTGGAACTTCGAAAGGGTCCTTCACACCCTTGGTGCAAATCAAGAAGTTCCCCGACAAACCCGTCTCCACTCGAGAGGAATCACGAGGGTCCCGCCCACATCCAGAGGAGCCCCGTTTCCGCCTCGTAGCTCGAGATGAGGCATCCTTTCCCTGCTTCGTCGGGAAAGAGTTCCCGGCGTTCACGTCACATCTCAAGAGGAGGCCCTCTCAACAGGAACGGCGAGAGGAACTCCAGGGTCGTGCCACCATTCCAAGAGTCCCCCAGATGTCTCAGTCCATTCCAGAGGAACCTCTTTTCCCTTCACCGGCTCGTCTTTCACGCCGAGGATCGACTCACACCAAGGTGGCACGTGGCACAGCCCTGTGGGAAAGCCTCGTGGGAAAGCCTCGAGGGACAGCCTCGAGGGAAAGCCACAGATCCCTTGATCCACGTGACAGGAAGCGTGACACTACTGTTGCAGCTCGGGAGGAAAGCGCAAGTGCCTGCCCCCACACGAGACGAGGCCTGACTCCCCTGGGGACACTCAGAAGCACCCCAAGATCCATGGCAACACTGAAGAGGAATCCTCTGGTTTCGGCCCCGACTCCACACAAGGTCTTAGGCCCCGGCATGGACGGGAGAGGAATCCCGAGATGGCCCCTAGCAACTCGCATGGGGACTGGCCTTTCCTGAGGCCACCAGAGCGGGTCCCTGAGGTCCCCGTCGTAACTCGAGAAGACCTGCCGCAACTCGAGAAAATCCAGGAGGTTCTCCCCTTCAGGCGAGATGAGGCCCATTTCCGCTCAGGCGTCTCGAGGCTGATCACACCTCACCTCTGGAACTTCGAAAGGGTCCTTCACACGCTTGGTGCAAATCAAGAAGTTCCCCGACATACCCGTCTCCACTCGAGAGGAAACACGAGGTTCCCGCCCACATCCAGAGGAGCCCCGTTTCCTCCTCGTAGCTCGAGATGTGGGATCCTTTCCCTGCTTCGTCGCGAAAGAGTTCCCGGCGTTCCCGTCGAATCTCAAGAGGAGGCCCTCTTAACAGGAATGGCGAGAGGAACTCCAGGGTCGTGCCACCATTCCAAGAGTCCCCCAGATGTCTCAGTCCATTCCAGAGGAACCTCTTTTTCCTTCACCGGCTCTTCTTTCACGCCGAGGATCGACTCACACCAAGGTGGCTCGTGGCACAGCCCTGTGGGAAAGCCTCGTGGGAAAGCCTGGAGCGAGAGCCTCGAGGGAAACCACAGATCCCTTGATCCACGTGACAGGATGCGTGACACTACTGCTGCAGCTCGGGAGGAAAGCGCACGTGCCTGCCCCCACTCGAGACGAGGCCTGACTACCCTGGGGACACTCAGAAGCACCCCAAGATCCATGGCAACACTGGAGAGGAATCCTCAGGTTCCGGCCCCGACTCCACACAAGGACTGAGGCACCGGCATGGACGGGAGAGGAATCCCGAGAGGCCCCCTAGCAACTCGCATAGGGACTGGCCTTTCCTGAGGCCACCAGAGCGGGTCCCTGAGGTCCCCGTCGTAACTCGAGAAGACCTGCCGCAACTCGAGAAAATCCAGGAGGTTCTCCCCTCCAGGCGAGATGAGGCCCATTTCTGCTGAGGCGTCTCGAGGCGTATCACACCTCACCTCTGGAACTACGAAAGGCTCCTTCACACCCCTGCTGCAAATCAAGAAGTTCCCCGACATACCCGTCTCCACTCGAGAGGAATCACGAGGGTCCCGCCCACATCCAGAGGAGCCCCGTTTCCGCCTCGTAGCTCGAGATGAGGGATCCTTTCCCTGCTTCGTCGGGAAAGAGTTCCCGGCGTTCCCGTCACATCTCAAGAGGAGGCCCTCTCAACAGGAACGGCGAGAGGAACTCCAGGGTCGTGCCACCATTCAAAGAGTCCCCCAGATGTCTCAGTCCATTTCAGACGAACCTCTTTTCCCTTCACCGGCTCGTCTTTCACGCTGAGGATCGACTCACACCAAGGTGGCACGTGGCACAGCCCTGTGGGAAAGCCTCGTGGGAAAGCCTCCAGGGACAGCCTCGAGGGAAAGCCACAGATCCCTTGATCCACGTGACAGGAAGCGTGACCCTACTGCTGCAGCTCGGGAGGAAAGCGCACGTGCATGCCCCCACTCGAGACGGGGCCTGACTCCCCTGGGGAGACTCAGAGGCACCCCAAGATCCATGGCAACACTGGAGAGGAATACTCAGGTTCCGGCCCCGACTCCACACAAGGACTGAGGCCCCGGAATGGACGGGAGAGGAATCCCGAGAGGCCCCCTAGCCACTCGCATGGGGACTGGCCTTTCCTGAGGCCACCAGAGCGGGTCTCTGAGGTCCCCGTCGTAACTCGAGAAGACCTGCCGCACCTCGAGAAAATCCGGGAGGTTCTCCCCTCCAGGCGAGATGAGGCCCATTTCCGCTCAGGCGTCTCGAGGCTGATCACACCTCACCTCTTGAACTTCGAAAGGGTCCTTCACACCCTTGGTGCAAATCAAGAAGTTCCCCGACAAACCCGTCTCCACTCGAGAGGAATCACGAGGGTCCCGCCCACATCCAGAGGAGCCCCGTTTCCGCCTCGTAGCTCGAGATGAGGGATCCTTTCCCTGCTTCGTCGGGAAAGAGTTCCCGGCGTTCCCGTCGCATCTCAAGAGGAGGCCCTCTCAACAGGAACGGCGAGAGGAACTCCAGGGTCGTGCCACCATTCCAAGAGTCCCCCAGATGTCTCAGTCCATTCCAGAGGAACCTCTTTTCCCTTCACCGGCTCGTCTTTCACGCCGAGGATCGACTCACACCAAGGTGGCACGTGGCACAGCCCTGTGGGAAAGCCTCGTGGGAAAGCCTCCAGGGACAGCCTCGAGGGAAAGCCACAGATCCCTTGATCCACGTGACAGGAAGCGTGACCCTACTGCTGCAGCTCGGGAGGAAAGCGCACGTGCATGCCCCCACTCGAGACGGGGCCTGACTCCCCTGGGGAGACTCAGAGGCACCCCAAGATCCATGGCAACACTGAAGAGGAATCCTCTGGTTTCGGCCCCGACTCCACACAAGGTCTTAGGCCCCGGCATGGACGGGAGAGGAATCCCGAGATGGCCCCTAGCAACTCGCATGGGGACTGGCCTTTCCTGAGGCCACCAGAGCGGGTCCCTGAGGTCCCCGTCGTAACTCGAGAAGACCTGCCGCAACTCGAGAAAATCCAGGAGGTTCTCCCCTTCAGGCGAGATGAGGCCCATTTCCGCTCAGGCGTCTCGAGGCTGATCACACCTCACCTCTGGAACTTCGAAAGGGTCCTTCACACGCTTGGTGCAAATCAAGAAGTTCCCCGACATACCCGTCTCCACTCGAGAGGAAACACGAGGTTCCCGCCCACATCCAGAGGAGCCCCGTTTCCTCCTCGTAGCTCGAGATGTGGGATCCTTTCCCTGCTTCGTCGCGAAAGAGTTCCCGGCGTTCCCGTCGAATCTCAAGAGGAGGCCCTCTTAACAGGAATGGCGAGAGGAACTCCAGGGTCGTGCCACCATTCCAAGAGTCCCCCAGATGTCTCAGTCCATTCCAGAGGAACCTCTTTTTCCTTCACCGGCTCTTCTTTCACGCCGAGGATCGACTCACACCAAGGTGGCTCGTGGCACAGCCCTGTGGGAAAGCCTCGTGGGAAAGCCTGGAGCGAGAGCCTCGAGGGAAACCACAGATCCCTTGATCCACGTGACAGGATGCGTGACACTACTGCTGCAGCTCGGGAGGAAAGCGCACGTGCCTGCCCCCACTCGAGACGAGGCCTGACTCCCCTGGGGACACTCAGAAGCACCCCAAGATCCATGGCAACACTGGAGAGGAATCCTCAGGTTCCGGCCCCGACTCCACACAAGGACTGAGGCACCGGCATGGACGGGAGAGGAATCCCGAGAGGCCCCCTAGCAACTCGCATAGGGACTGGCCTTTCTGAGGCCACCAGAGCGGGTCCCTGAGGTCCCCGTCGTAACTCGAGAAGACCTGCCGCAACTCGAGAAAATCCAGGAGGTTCTCCCCTCCAGGCGAGATGAGGCCCATTTCTGCTGAGGCGTCTCGAGGCGTATCACACCTCACCTCTGGAACTACGAAAGGCTCCTTCACACCCCTGCTGCAAATCAAGAAGTTCCCCGACATACCCGTCTCCACTCGAGAGGAATCACGAGGGTCCCGCCCACATCCAGAGGAGCCCCGTTTCCGCCTCGTAGCTCGAGATGAGGGATCCTTTCCCTGCTTCGTCGGGAAAGAGTTCCCGGCGTTCCCGTCACATCTCAAGAGGAGGCCCTCTCAACAGGAACGGCGAGAGGAACTCCAGGGTCGTGCCACCATTCAAAGAGTCCCCCAGATGTCTCAGTCCATTTCAGACGAACCTCTTTTCCCTTCACCGGCTCGTCTTTCACGCTGAGGATCGACTCACACCAAGGTGGCACGTGGCACAGCCCTGTGGGAAAGCCTCGTGGGAAAGCCTCCAGGGACAGCCTCGAGGGAAAGCCACAGATCCCTTGATCCACGTGACAGGAAGCGTGACCCTACTGCTGCAGCTCGGGAGGAAAGCGCACGTGCATGCCCCCACTCGAGACGGGGCCTGACTCCCCTGGGGAGACTCAGAGGCACCCCAAGATCCATGGCAACACTGGAGAGGAATACTCAGGTTCCGGCCCCGACTCCACACAAGGACTGAGGCCCCGGAATGGACGGGAGAGGAATCCCGAGAGGCCCCCTAGCCACTCGCATGGGGACTGGCCTTTCCTGAGGCCACCAGAGCGGGTCTCTGAGGTCCCCGTCGTAACTCGAGAAGACCTGCCGCACCTCGAGAAAATCCGGGAGGTTCTCCCCTCCAGGCGAGATGAGGCCCATTTCCGCTCAGGCGTCTCGA
This sequence comes from Budorcas taxicolor, assembly GCF_023091745.1. Classification (NCBI taxonomy): domain Eukaryota; kingdom Metazoa; phylum Chordata; class Mammalia; order Artiodactyla; family Bovidae; genus Budorcas; species Budorcas taxicolor. The sequence continues at coordinate 347,780 of NW_026292804.1, read as the reverse complement.
GGCTGATCACACCTCACCTCTTGAACTTCGAAAGGGTCCTTCACACCCTTGGTGCAAATCAAGAAGTTCCCCGACAAACCCGTCTCCACTCGAGAGGAATCACGAGGGTCCCGCCCACATCCAGAGGAGCCCCGTTTCCGCCTCGTAGCTCGAGATGAGGGATCCTTTCCCTGCTTCGTCGGGAAAGAGTTCCCGGCGTTCCCGTCGCATCTCAAGAGGAGGCCCTCTCAACAGGAACGGCGAGAGGAACTCCAGGGTCGTGCCACCATTCCAAGAGTCCCCCAGATGTCTCAGTCCATTCCAGAGGAACCTCTTTTCCCTTCACCGGCTCGTCTTTCACGCCGAGGATTGACTCACACCAAGGTGGCACGTGGCACAGCCCTGTGGGAAAGCCTCGTGGGAAAGCCTCGAGGGACAGCCTCGAGGGAAAGCCACAGATCCCTTGATTCACGTGACAGGACGCGTGACACTACTGCTGCAGCTCGGGAGGAAAGCGCACGTGCATGCACCCACTCGAGACGAGGCCTGACAACCCTGGGGAGACTCAGAAGCACCCCAAGATCCATGGCAACACTGGAGAGGAATCCTCAGGTTCCGGCCCCGACTCCACACAAGGACTGAGGCCCCGGCATGGACGGGAGAGGAATCCCGAGAGGCCCCCTAGCAACTCGCATAGGGACTGGCCTTTCCTGAGGCCACCAGAGCGGGTCCCTGAGGTCCCCGTCGTAACTCGAGAAGACCTGCCGCAACTCGAGAAAATCCAGGAGGTTCTCCCCTCCAGGCGAGATGAGGCCCATTTCTGCTGAGGCGTCTCGAGGCGTATCACACCTCACCTCTGGAACTTCGAAAGGCTCCTTCACACCCCTGCTGCAAATCAAGAAGTTCCTCGACATACCCGTCTCCACTCGAGAGGAATCACGAGGGTCCCGCCCACATCCAGAGGAGCCCCGTTTCCGCCTCGTAGCTCGAGATGAGGGATCCTTTCCCTGCTTCGTCGGGAAAGAGTTCCCGGCGTTCCCGTCACATCTCAAGAGGAGGCCCTCTCAACAGGAACGGCGAGAGGAACTCCAGGGTCGTGCCACCATTCCAAGAGTCCCCCAGATGTCTCAGTCCATTCCAGAGGAACCTCTTTTCCCTTCACCGGCTCGTCTTTCACGCCGAGGATCGACTCACACCAAGGTGGCACGTGGCACAGCCCTGTGGGAAAGCCTCGTGGGAAAGCCTCGAGGGACAGCCTCGAGGGAAAGCCACAGATCCCTTGATCCACGTGACAGGAAGCGTGACACTACTGCTGCAGCTCGGGAGGAAAGCGCAAGTGCCTGCCCCCACACGAGACGAGGCCTGACTCCCCTGGGGACACTCAGAAGCACCCCAAGATCCATGGCAACACTGGAGAGGAATCCTCAGGTTTCGGCCCCGACTCCACACAAGGTCTTAGGCCCCGGCATGGACGGGAGAGGAATCCCGAGATGGCCCCTAGCAACTCGCATGGGGGCTGGCCTTTCCTGAGGCCACCAGAGCGGGTCCCTGAGGTCCCCGTCGTAACTCGAGAAGACCTGCCGCAACTCGAGAAAATCCAGGAGGTTCTCCCCTTCAGGCGAGGTGAGGCCCATTTCCGCTGAGGCGTCTCGAGGCTGATCACACCTCACCTCTGGAACTTCGAAAGGGTCCTTCACACGCTTGGTGCAAATCAAGAAGTTCCCCGACATACTCGTCTCCACTCGAGAGGAAACACGAGGTTCCCGCCCACATCCAGAGGAGCCCCGTTTCCTCCTCGTAGCTCGAGATGTGGGATCCTTTCCCTGCTTCGTCGCGAAAGAGTTCCCGGCGTTCCCGTCACATCTCAAGAGGAGGCCCTCTCAACAGGAACGGCGAGAGGAACTCCAGGGTCGTGCCACCATTCAAAGAGTCCCCCAGATGTCTCAGTCCATTTCAGACGAACCTCTTTACCCTTCACCGGCTCGTCTTTCACGCCGAGGATCGACTCACACCAAGGTGGCACGTGGCACAGCCCTGTGGGAAAGCCTCGTGGGAAAGCCTCCAGGGACAGCCTCGAGGGAAAGCCACAGATCCCTTGATCCACGTGACAGGAAGCGTGACCCTACTGCTGCAGCTCGGGAGGAAAGCGCACGTGCATGCCCCCACTCGAGACGGGGCCTGACTCCCCTGGGGAGACTCAGAGGCACCCCAAGATCCATGGCAACACTGGAGAGGAATCCTCAGGTTCCGGCCCCGACTCCACACAAGGACTGAGGCCCCGGAATGGACGGGAGAGGAATCCCGAGAGGCCCCCTAGCCACTCGCATGGGGACTGGCCTTTCCTGAGGCCACCAGAGCGGGTCCCTGAGGTCCCCGTCGTAACTCGAGAAGACCTGCCGCACCTCGAGAAAATCCGGGAGGTTCTCCCCTCCAGGCGAGATGAGGCCCATTTCCGCTCAGGCGTCTCGAGGCTGATCACACCTCACCTCTTGAACTTCGAAAGGGTCCTTCACACCCTTGGTGCAAATCAAGAAGTTCCCCGACAAACCCGTCTCCACTCGAGAGGAATCACGAGGGTCCCGCCCACATCCAGAGGAGCCCCGTTTCTGCCTCGTAGCTCGAGATGAGGCATCCTTTCCCTGCTTCGTCGGGAAAGAGTTCCCGGCGTTCCCGTCGCATCTCAAGAGGAGGCCCTCTCAACAGGAACGGCGAGAGGAACTCCAGGGTCGTGCCACCATTCCAAGAGTCCCCCAGATGTCTCAGTCCATTCCAGAGGAACCTCTTTTCCCTTCACCGGCTCGTCTTTCACGCCGAGGATCGACTCACACCAAGGTGGCACTTGGCACAGCCCTGTGAGAAAGCCTCGTGGGAAAGCGTCGAGGGACAGCCTCGAGGGAAAGCCACAGATCCCTTGATCCACGTGACAGGAAGCGTGACACTACTGCTGCAGCTCGGGAGGAAAGCGCACGTGCCTGCCCCCACACGAGACGAGGCCTGACTCCCTGGGGACACTCAGAAGCACCCCAAGATCCATGGAAACACTGGAGAGGAATCCTCAGGTTTCGGCCCCGAATCCACGCAAGGTCTTAGGCCCCGGCATGGACGGGAGAGGAATCCCGAGATGGCCCCTAGCAACTCGCATGGGGACTGGCCTTTCCTGAGGCCACCAGAGCGGGTCCCTGAGGTCCCCGTCGTAACTCGAGAAGACCTGCCGCAACTCGAGAAAATCCAGGAGGTTCTCCCCTTCAGGCGAGGTGAGGCCCATTTCCGCTGAGGCGTCTCGAGGCTGATCACACCTCACCTCTGGAACTTCGAATGGGTCCTTCACACGCTTGGTGCAAATCAAGAAGTTCCCCGACATACCCGTCTCCACTCGAGAGGAAACACGAGGTTCCCGCCCACATCCAGAGAAGCTCGTTTCCTCCTCGTAGCTCGAGATGTTGGATCCTTTCCCTGCTTCGTCGCGAAAGAGTTCCCGGCGTTCCCGTCGAATCTCAAGAGGAGGCCCTCTTAACAGGAATGGCGAGAGGAACTCCAGGGTCGTGCCACCATTCCAAGAGTCCCCCAGATGTCCCAGTCCATTCCAGAGGAACCTCTTTTTCCTTCACCGGCTCTTCTTTCACGCCGAGGATCGACTCACACCAAGGTGGCTCGTGGCACAGCCCTGTGGGAAAGCCTCGTGGGAAAGCCTGGAGCGAGAGCCTCGAGGGAAACCACAGATCCCTTGATCCACGTGACAGGAAGCGTGACACTACTGCTGCAGCTCGGGAGGAAAGCGCACGTGCATGCCCCCACTCGAGACGAGGCCTGACTCGAATGGGGAGACTCAGAAGCACCCCAAGATCCATGGCAACCCTGGAGAGGAATCCTCAGGTTCCGGCCCAGACTCCACACAAGGTCTTAGGCCCCGGCATGGAAGGGAGAGGAATCCCGAGAGGTCCCCTAGCAACTCGCATGGGGACTGGCCTTTCCTGACGCCACAGAGCGGGTCCCTGAGGTCCCCGTCGTAAGTGGAGAAGACCTGCCGCAACTCGAGAAAATCCAGGAGGTTCTCCCATCCAGGCGAGATGAGGCCCATTTCCGCTGAGGCGTCTCGAGGCTGATCACACCTCACCTCTGGAACTTTGAAAGGGTCCTTCACACCCTTGGTGCAAATCAAGAAGTTCCCCGACATACCCGTCTCCACTCGAGAGGAAACACGAGGTTCCCGCCCACATCCAGAGGAGCCCCGTTTCCTCCTCGTAGCTCGAGATGTGGGATCCTTTCCCTGCTTCGTCGCGAAAGAGTTCCCGGCGTTCCCGTCGCATCTCAAGAGGAGGCCCTCTCAACAGGAATGGCGAGAGGAACTCCAGGGTCGTGCCACCATTCCAAGAGTCCCCCAGATGTCTCAGTCCATTCCAGAGGAACCTCTTTTCCCTTCACCGGCTCGTCTTTCACGCCGAGGATAGACTCCCACCAAGGTGGCACGTGGCACAGCCCAGTGGGAAAGCCTCGTGGGAAAGCCTCGAGGGACAGCCTCGTGGGAAAGCCTCGAGGGAAAGCCTCGAGGGAAAGCCACAGATCCCTTGATCCACGTGACAGGAAGCGTGACACTACTGCTGCAGCTCGGGAGGAAAGCGCACGTGCATGCCCCCTCTCGAGACGATGCCTGACTCCCCTGGGTAGACTCAGAAGCACCCCAAGATCCATGGCAGCACTGGAGAGGAATCCTCAGGTTCCGGCCCCGACTCCACACACGGTCTTAATCCCCGGCATGGACGGGAGAGGAATCCCGAGATGGCCCCTAGCAACTCGCATGGGGACTGGCCTTTGCTGAGGCCACCAGAGCGGGTCCCTGAGGTCCCCGTCGTAAGTCGAGAAGACCTGCCGCAACTCGAGAAAATCCAGGAGGTTCTCCCCTCCAGGCGAGATGAGGCCATTTCCGCTGAGACGTCTCGAGGCTGATCACACCTCACCTCTGGAACTTCGAAAGGGCCCTTCACACCCTTGGTGCAAATCAAGAAGTTCCCCGACATACCCTTCTCCACTCGAGAGGAATCACGAGGGTCCCGCCCACATCCAGAGGAGCCCCGTTTCCGCCTCGTAGCTAGAGATGAGGGATCCTTTCCCTGCTTCGTCGGGAACGAGTTCCCGGCGTTCCCGTCGCATCTCAAGAGGAGGCCCTCTCAACAGGAACGGCGAGAGGAACTCCAGGGTCGTGCCACCATTCCAACAGTCCCCCAGATGTCTCAGTCCATTCCAGAGGAACCTCTTTTCCCTTAACCGGCTCGTCTTTCTCGCCGAGGATCGACTCCCACCAAGGTGGCACGTGGCATAGACCCGTGGGAAAGCCTCGTGGGAAAGCCTCGAGAGACAGCATCGAGGGAAAGCCACAGATCCCTTGATCCACGTGACAGGAAGCGTGACACTACTGCTGCAGCTCGGGAGGAAAGCGCACGTGCATGCCCCCACTCGAGACGGGGCCTGACTCCCCTGGGGAGACTCAGAGGCACCCCAAGATCCATGGCAACACTGGAGAGGAATCCTCAGGTTCCGGCCCAGACTCCACACAAGGTCTTAGGCCCCGGCATGGAAGGGAGAGGAATCCCGAGAGGTCCCCTAGCAACTCGCATGGGGACTGGCCATTCCTGACGCCACAGAGCAGGTCCCTGAGGTCCCCGTCGTAAGTGAAGAAGACCTGCCGCAACTCGTGAAAATCCAGGAGGTTCTCCCATCCAGGCGAGATGAGGCCCATTTCCGCTGAGGCGTCTCGAGGCTGATCACACCTCACCTCTGGAACTTTGAAAGGTTCCTTCACACCCTTGGTGCAAATCAAGAAGTTCCCCGACATACCCGTCTCCACTCGAGAGGAAACACGAGGTTCCCGCCCACATCCAGAGGAGCCCCGTTTCCTCCCTCGTAGCTCGAGATGTGGGATCCTTTCCCTGCTTCGTCGCGAAAGAGTTCCCGGCGTTCCCGTCGCATCTCAAGAGGAGGCCCTCTCAACAGGAATGGCGAGAGGAACTCCAGGGTCGTGCCACCATTCCAAGAGTCCCCCAGATGTCTCAGTCCATTCCAGAGGAACCTCTTTTCCCTTCACCGGCTCGTCTTTCACGCCGAGGATAGACTCCCACCAAGGTGGCACGTGGCTCAGCCCTGTGGGAAAGCCTCGTGGGAAAGCCTCCAGGGACAGCCTCTAGGGAAAGCCACAGATTCCTTGATCCACGTGACAGGAAGCGTGACACTACTGCTGCAGCTCGGGAGGAAAGCGCACGTGCATGCCCCCTCTCGAGACGATGCCTGACTCCCCTGGGTAGACTCAGAAGCACCCCAAGATCCATGGCAGTACTGGAGAGGAATCCTCAGGTTCCGGCCCCGACTCCACACAAGGTCTTAATCCCCGGCATGGACGGGAGAGGAATCCCGAGATGGCCCCTAGCAACTCGCATGGGGACTGGCCTTTGCTGAGGCCACCAGAGCGGGTCCCTGAGGTCCCCGTCGTAACTCGAGAAGACCTGCCGCAACTCGAGAAAATCCAGGAGGTTCTCCCCTCCAGGCGAGATGAGGCCCATTTCTGCTGAGGCGTCTCGAGGCGTATCACACCTCACCTCTGGAACTTCGAAAGGCTCCTTCACACCCCTGCTGCAAATCAAGAAGTTCCCCGACATACCCGTCTCCACTCGAGAGGAATCACGAGGGTCCCGCCCACATCCAGAGGAGCCCCGTTTCCGCCTCGTAGCTCGAGATGAGGGATCCTTTCCCTGCTTCGTCGGGAAAGAGTTCCCGGCGTTCCCGTCACATCTCAAGAGGAGGCCCTCTCAACAGGAACGGCGAGAGGAACTCCAGGGTCGTGCCACCATTCAAAGAGTCCCCCAGATGTCTCAGTCCATTTCAGACGAACCTCTTTTCCCTTCACCGGCTCGTCTTTCACGCTGAGGATCGACTCACACCAAGGTGGCACGTGGCACAGCCCTGTGGGAAAGCCTCGTGGGAAAGCCTCCAGGGACAGCCTCGAGGGAAAGCCACAGATCCCTTGATCCACGTGACAGGAAGCGTGACCCTACTGCTGTAGCTCGGGAGGAAAGCGCACGTGCATGCCCCCACTCGAGACGGGGCCTGACTCCCCTGGGGAGACTCAGAGGCACCCCAAGATCCATGGCAACACTGGAGAGGAATACTCAGGTTCCGGCCCCGACTCCACACAAGGACTGAGGCCCCGGAATGGACGGGAGAGGAATCCCGAGAGGCCCCCTAGCCACTCGCATGGGGACTGGCCTTTCCTGAGGCCACCAGAGCGGGTCTCTGAGGTCCCCGTCGTAACTCGAGAAGACCTGCCGCACCTCGAGAAAATCCGGGAGGTTCTCCCCTCCAGGCGAGATGAGGCCCATTTCTGCTGAGGCGTCTCGAGGCTGATCACACCTCACCTCTTGAACTTCGAAAGGGTCCTTAACACCCCTGCTGCAAATCAAGAAGTTCCCCGACAAACCCGTCTCCACTCGAGAGGAATCACGAGGGTCCCGCCCACATCCAGAGGAGCCCCGTTTCCGCCTCGTAGCTCGAGATGAGGGATCCTTTCCCTGCTTCGTCGGGAAAGAGTTCCCGGCGTTCCCGTAGCATCTCAAGAGGAGGCCCTCTCAACAGGAACGGCGAGAGGAACTCCAGGGTCGTGCCACCATTCCAAGAGTCCCCCAGATGTCTCAGTCCATTCCAGAGGAACCTCTTTTCCCTTCACCGGCTCGTCTTTCACGCCGAGGATTGACTCACACCAAGGTGGCACGTGGCACAGCCCTGTGGGAAAGCCTCGTGGGAAAGCCTCGAGGGACAGCCTCGAGGGAAAGCCACAGATCCCTTGATTCACGTGACAGGAAGCGTGACACTACTGCTGCAGCTCGGGAGGAAAGCGCACGTGCATGCACCCACTCGAGACGAGGCCTGACAACCCTGGGGAGACTCAGAAGCACCCCAAGATCCATGGCAACACTGGAGAGGAATCCTCAGGTTCCGGCCCCGACTCCACACAAGGACTGAGGCCCCGGCATGGACGGGAGAGGAATCCCGAGAGGCCCCCTAGCAACTCGCATAGGGACTGGCCTTTCCTGAGGCCACCAGAGCGGGTCCCTGAGGTCCCCGTCGTAACTCGAGAAGACCTGCCGCAACTCGAGAAAATCCAGGAGGTTCTCCCCTCCAGGCGAGATGAGGCCCATTTCTGCTGAGGCGTCTCGAGGCGTATCACACCTCACCTCTGGAACTTCGAAAGGCTCCTTCACACCCCTGCTGCAAATCAAGAAGTTCCCCGACATACCCGTCTCCACTCGAGAGGAATCACGAGGGTCCCGCCCACATCCAGAGGAGCCCCGTTTCCGCCTCGTAGCTCGAGATGAGGGATCCTTTCCCTGCTTCGTCGGGAAAGAGTTCCCGGCGTTCCCGTCGCATCTCAAGAGGAGGCCCTCTCAACAGGAACGGCGAGAGGAACTCCAGGGTCGTGCCACCATTCCAAGAGTCCCCCAGATGTCTCAGTCCATTCCAGAGGAACCTCTTTTCCCTTCACCGGCTCGTCTTTCACGCCGAGGATCGACTCACACCAAGGTGGCACGTGGCACAGCCCTGTGGGAAAGCCTCGTGGGAAAGCCTCGAGGGACAGCCTCGAGGGAAAGCCACAGATCCCTTGATCCACGTGACAGGAAGCGTGACACTACTGCTGCAGCTCGGGAGGAAAGCGCAAGTGCCTGCCCCCACACGAGACGAGGCCTGACTCCCCTGGGGACACTCAGAAGCACCCCAAGATCCATGGCAACACTGGAGAGGAATCCTCAGGTTCCGGCCCCGACTCCACACAAGGTCTTAGGCCCCGGCATGGACGGGAGAGGAATCCCGAGATGGCCCCTAGCAACTCGCATGGGGACTGGCCTTTCCTGAGGCCACCAGAGCGGGTCCCTGAGGTCCCCGTCGTAACTCGAGAAGACCTGCCGCAACTCGAGAAAATCCAGGAGGTTCTCCCCTTCAGGCGAGGTGAGGCCCATTTCCGCTGAGGCGTCTCAAGGCTGATCACACCTCATCTCTGGAACTTCGAAAGGGTCCTTCACACGCTTGGTGCAAATCAAGAAGTTCCCCGACATACCCGTCTCCACTCGAGAGGAAACACGAGGTTACCGCCCACATCCAGAGGAGCCCCGTTTCCTCCTCGTAGCTCGAGATGTGGGATCCTTTCCCTGCTTCGTCGCGAAAGAGTTCCCGGCGTTCCCGTCACATCTCAAGAGGAGGCCCTCTCAACAGGAACGGCGAGAGGAACTCCAGGGTCGTGCCACCATTCAAAGAGTCCCCCAGATGTCTCAGTCCATTTCAGACGAACCTCTTTTCCCTTCACCGGCTCGTTTTTCACGCTGAGGATCGACTCACACCAAGGTGGCACGTGGCACAGCCCTGTGGGAAAGCCTCGTGGGAAAGCCTCCAGGGACAGCCTCGAGGGAAAGCCACAGATCCCTTGATCCACGTGACAGGAAGCGTGACCCTACTGCTGCAGCTCGGGAGGAAAGCGCACGTGCATGCCCCCACTCGAGACGGGGCCTGACTCCCCTGGGGAGACTCAGAGGCACCCCAAGATCCATGGCAACACTGGAGAGGAATCCTCAGGTTCCGGCCCCGACTCCACACAAGGACTGAGGCCCCGGAATGGACGGGAGAGGAATCCCGAGAGGCCCCCTAGCCACTCGCATGGGGACTGGCCTTTCCTGAGGCCACCAGAGCGGGTCCCTGAGGTCCCCGTCGTGACTCGAGAAGACCTGCCGCACCTCGAGAAAATCCGGGAGGTTCTCCCCTCCAGGCGAGATGAGGCCCATTTCCACTCAGGCGTCTCGAGGCTGATCACACCTCACCTCTGGAACTTCGAAAGGCTCCTTCACACCCCTGCTGCAAATCAAGAAGTTCCCCGACATACCCGTCTCCACTCGAGAGGAATCACGAGGGTCCCGCCCACATCCAGAGGAGCCCCGTTTCCGCCTCGTAGCTCGAGATGAGGGATCCTTTCCCTGCTTCGTCGGGAAAGAGTTCCCGGCGTTCCCGTCACATCTCAAGAGGAGGCCCTCTCAACAGGAACGGCGAGAGGAACTCCAGGGTCGTGCCACCATTCCAAGAGTCCCCCAGATGTCTCAGTCCATTCCAGAGGAACCTCTTTTCCCTTCACCGGCTCGTCTTTCACGCCGAGGATCGACTCACACCAAGGTGGCACGTGGCACAGCCCTGTGGGAAAGCCTCGTGGGAAAGCCTCCAGGGACAGCCTCGAGGGAAAGCCACAGATCCCTTGATCCACGTGACAGGAAGCGTGACCCTACTGCTGCAGCTCGGGAGGAAAGCGCACGTGCATGCCCCCACTCGAGACGGGGCCTGACTCCCCTGGGGAGACTCAGAGGCACCCCAAGATCCATGGCAACACTGGAGAGGAATACTCAGGTTCCGGCCCCGACTCCACACAAGGACTGAGACCCCGGAATGGACGGGAGAGGAATCCCGAGAGGCCCCCTAGCCACTCGCATGGGGACTGGCCTTTCCTGAGGCCACCAGAGCGGGTCCCTGAGGTCCCCGTCGTGACTCGAGAAGACCTGCCGCACCTCGAGAAAATCCGGGAGGTTCTCCCCTCCAGGCGAGATGAGGCCCATTTCCGCTCAGGCGTCTCGAGGCTGATCACACCTCACCTCTTGAACTTCGAAAGGGTCCTTCACACCCTTGGTGCAAATCAAGAAGTTCCCCGACAAACCCGTCTCCACTCGAGAGGAATCACGAGGGTCCCGCCCACATCCAGAGGAGCCCCGTTTCCGCCTCGTAGCTCGAGATGAGGCATCCTTTCCCTGCTTCGTCGGGAAAGAGTTCCCGGCGTTCCCGTCGCATCTCAAGAGGAGGCCCTCTCAACAGGAACGGCGAGAGGAACTCCAGGGTCGTGCCACCATTCCAAGAGTCCCCCAGATGTCTCAGTCCATTCCAGAGGAACCTCTTTTCCCTTCACCGGCTCGTCTTTCACGCCGAGGATTGACTCACACCAAGGTGGCACGTGGCACAGCCCTGTGGGAAAGCCTCGTGGGAAAGCCTCGAGGGACAGCCTCGAGGGAAAGCCACAGATCCCTTGATCCACGTGACAGGAAGCGTGACACTACTGCTGCAGCTCGGGAGGAAAGCGCACGTGCCTGCCCCCACACGAGACGAGGCCTGACTCCCCTGGGGACACTCAGAAGCACCCCAAGATCCATGGAAACACTGGAGAGGAATCCTCAGGTTTCGGCCCCGAATCCACGCAAGGTCTTAGGCCCCGGCATGGACGGGAGAGGAATCCCGAGATGGCCCATAGCAACTCGCATGGGGACTGGCCTTTCCTGAGGCCACCAGAGCGGGTCCCTGAGGTCCCCGTCGTAACTCGAGAAGACCTGCCGCAACTCGAGAAAATCCAGGAGGTTCTCCCCTTCAGGCGAGATGAGGCCCATTTCCGCTGAGGCGTCTCGAGGCTGATCACACCTCACCTCTGGAACTTTGAAAGGGTCCTTCACACGCTTGGTGCAAATCAAGAAGTTCCCCGACATACCCGTCTCCACTCGAGAGGAAACACGAGGTTCCCGCCCACATCCAGAGAAGCCCCGTTTCCTCCTCGTAGCTCGAGATGTTGGATCCTTTCCCTGCTTCGTCGCGAAAGAGTTCCCGGCGTTCCCGTCGAATCTCAAGAGGAGGCCCTCTTAACAGGAATGGCGAGAGGAACTCCAGGGTCGTGCCACCATTCCAAGAGTCCCCCAGATGTCTCAGTCCATTCCAGAGGAACCTCTTTTTCCTTCACCGGCTCTTCTTTCACGCCGAGGATCGACTCACACCAAGGTGGCTCGTGGCACAGCCCTGTGGGAAAGCCTCGTGGGAAAGCCTGGAGCGAGAGCCTCGAGGGAAACCACAGATCCCTTGATCCACGTGACAGGAAGCGTGACACTACTGCTGCAGCTCGGGAGGAAAGCGCACGTGCATGCCCCCACTCGAGACGAGGCCTGACTCCAATGGGGAGACTCAGAAGCACCCCAAGATCCATGGCAACACTGGAGAGGAATCCTCAGGTTCCGGCCCAGACTCCACACAAGGTCTTAGGCCCCGGCATGGAAGGGAGAGGAATCCCGAGAGGTCCCCTAGCAACTCGCATGGGGACTGGCCTTTCCTGACGCCACAGAGCGGGTCCCTGAGGTCCCCGTCGTAAGTGGAGAAGACCTGCCGCAACTCGAGAAAATCCAGGAGGTTCTCCCATCCAGGCGAGATGAGGCCCATTTCCGCTGAGGCGTCTCGAGGCTGATCACACCTCACCTCTGGAACTTTGAAAGGGTCCTTCACACCCTTGGTGCAAATCAAGAAGTTCCCCGACATACCCGTCTCCACTCGAGAGGAAACACGAGGTTCCCGCCCACATCCAGAGGAGCCCCGTTTCCTCCTCGTAGCTCGAGATGTGGGATCCTTTCCCTGCTTCGTCGCGAAAGAGTTCCCGGCGTTCCCGTCGCATCTCAAGAGGAGGCCCTCTCAACAGGAATGGCGAGAGGAACTCCAGGGTCGTGCCACCATTCCAAGAGTCCCCCAGATGTCTCAGTCCATTCCAGAGGAACCTCTTTTCCCTTCACCGGCTCGTCTTTCACGCCGAGGATAGACTCCCACCAAGGTGGCACGTGGCTCAGCCCTGTGGGAAAGCCTCGTGGGAAAGCCTCCAGGGACAGCCTCTAGGGAAAGCCACAGATTCCTTGATCCACGTGACAGGAAGCGTGACACTACTGCTGCAGCTCGGGAGGAAAGCCCACGTGCATGCCCCCTCTCGAGACGATGCCTGACTCCCCTGGGTAGACTCAGAAGCACCCCAAGATCCATGGCAGTACTGGAGAGGAATCCTCAGGTTCCGGCCCCGACTCCACACAAGGTCTTAATCCCCGGCATGGACGGGAGAGGAATCCCGAGATGGCCCCTAGCAACTCGCATGGGGACTGGCCTTTGCTGAGGCCACCAGAGCGGGTCCCTGAGGTCCCCGTCGTAACTCGAGAAGACCTGCCGCAACTCGAGAAAATCCAGGAGGTTCTCCCCTCCAGGCGAGATGAGGCCCATTTCTGCTGAGGCGTCTCGAGGCGTATCACACCTCACCTCTGGAACTTCGAAAGGCTCCTTCACACCCCTGCTGCAAATCAAGAAGTTCCCCGACATACCCGTCTCCACTCGAGAGGAATCACGAGGGTCCCGCCCACATCCAGAGGAGCCCCGTTTCCGCCTCGTAGCTCGAGATGAGGGATCCTTTCCCTGCTTCGTCGGGAAAGAGTTCCCGGCGTTCCCGTCACATCTCAAGAGGAGGCCCTCTCAACAGGAACGGCGAGAGGAACTCCAGGGTCGTGCCACCATTCAAAGAGTCCCCCAGATGTCTCAGTCCATTTCAGACGAACCTCTTTTCCCTTCACCGGCTCGTCTTTCACGCTGAGGATCGACTCACACCAAGGTGGCACGTGGCACAGCCCTGTGGGAAAGCCTCGTGGGAAAGCCTCCAGGGACAGCCTCGAGGGAAAGCCACAGATCCCTTGATCCACGTGACAGGAAGCGTGACCCTACTGCTGCAGCTCGGGAGGAAAGCGCACGTGCATGCCCCCACTCGAGACGGGGCCTGACTCCCCTGGGGAGACTCAGAGGCACCCCAAGATCCATGGCAACACTGGAGAGGAATACTCAGGTTCCGGCCCCGACTCCACACAAGGACTGAGGCCCCGGAATGGACGGGAGAGGAATCCCGAGAGGCCCCCTAGCCACTCGCATGGGGACTGGCCTTTCCTGAGGCCACCAGAGCGGGTCTCTGAGGTCCCCGTCGTAACTCGAGAAGACCTGCCGCACCTCGAGAAAATCCGGGAGGTTCTCCCCTCCAGGCGAGATGAGGCCCATTTCTGCTGAGGCGTCTCGAGGCTGATCACACCTCACCTCTTGAACTTCGAAAGGGTCCTTCACACCCCTGCTGCAAATCAAGAAGTTCCCCGACAAACCCGTCTCCACTCGAGAGGAATCACGAGGGTCCCGCCCACATCCAGAGGAGCCCCGTTTCCGCCTCGTAGCTCGAGATGAGGGATCCTTTCCCTGCTTCGTCGGGAAAGAGTTCCCGGCGTTCCCGTAGCATCTCAAGAGGAGGCCCTCTCAACAGGAACGGCGAGAGGAACTCCAGGGTCGTGCCACCATTCCAAGAGTCCCCCAGATGTCTCAGTCCATTCCAGAGGAACCTCTTTTCCCTTCACCGGCTCGTCTTTCACGCCGAGGATTGACTCACACCAAGGTGGCACGTGGCACAGCCCTGTGGGAAAGCCTCGTGGGAAAGCCTCGAGGGACAGCCTCGAGGGAAAGCCACAGATCCCTTGATTCACGTGACAGGACGCGTGACACTACTGCTGCAGCTCGGGAGGAAAGCGCACGTGCATGCACCCACTCGAGACGAGGCCTGACAACCCTGGGGAGACTCAGAAGCACCCCAAGATCCATGGCAACACTGGAGAGGAATCCTCAGGTTCCGGCCCCGACTCCACACAAGGACTGAGGCCCCGGCATGGACGGGAGAGGAATCCCGAGAGGCCCCCTAGCAACTCGCATAGGGACTGGCCTTTCCTGAGGCCACCAGAGCGGGTCCCTGAGGTCCCCGTCGTAACTCGAGAAGACCTGCCGCAACTCGAGAAAATCCAGGAGGTTCTCCCCTCCAGGCGAGATGAGGCCCATTTCTGCTGAGGCGTCTCGAGGCGTATCACACCTCACCTCTGGAACTTCGAAAGGCTCCTTCACACCCCTGCTGCAAATCAAGAAGTTCCCCGACATACCCGTCTCCACTCGAGAGGAATCACGAGGGTCCCGCCCACATCCAGAGGAGCCCCGTTTCCGCCTCGTAGCTCGAGATGAGGGATCCTTTCCCTGCTTCGTCGGGAAAGAGTTCCCGGCGTTCCCGTCACATCTCAAGAGGAGGCCCTCTCAACAGGAACGGCGAGAGGAACTCCAGGGTCGTGCCACCATTCCAAGAGTCCCCCAGATGTCTCAGTCCATTCCAGAGGAACCTCTTTTCCCTTCACCGGCTCGTCTTTCACGCCGAGGATCGACTCACACCAAGGTGGCACGTGGCACAGCCCTGTGGGAAAGCCTCGTGGGAAAGCCTCCAGGGACAGCCTCGAGGGAAAGCCACAGATCCCTTGATCCACGTGACAGGAAGCGTGACCCTACTGCTGCAGCTCGGGAGGAAAGCGCACGTGCATGCCCCCACTCGAGACGGGGCCTGACTCCCCTGGGGAGACTCAGAGGCACCCCAAGATCCATGGCAACACTGGAGAGGAATACTCAGGTTCCGGCCCCGACTCCACACAAGGACTGAGACCCCGGAATGGACGGGAGAGGAATCCCGAGAGGCCCCCTAGCCACTCGCATGGGGACTGGCCTTTCCTGAGGCCACCAGAGCGGGTCCCTGAGGTCCCCGTCGTGACTCGAGAAGACCTGCCGCACCTCGAGAAAATCCGGGAGGTTCTCCCCTCCAGGCGAGATGAGGCCCATTTCCGCTCAGGCGTCTCGAGGCTGATCACACCTCACCTCTTGAACTTCGAAAGGGTCCTTCACACCCTTGGTGCAAATCAAGAAGTTCCCCGACAAACCCGTCTCCACTCGAGAGGAATCACGAGGGTCCCGCCCACATCCAGAGGAGCCCCGTTTCCGCCTCGTAGCTCGAGATGAGGCATCCTTTCCCTGCTTCGTCGGGAAAGAGTTCCCGGCGTTCCCGTCGCATCTCAAGAGGAGGCCCTCTCAACAGGAACGGCGAGAGGAACTCCAGGGTCGTGCCACCATTCCAAGAGTCCCCCAGATGTCTCAGTCCATTCCAGAGGAACCTCTTTTCCCTTCACCGGCTCGTCTTTCACGCCGAGGATCGACTCACACCAAGGTGGCACGTGGCACAGCCCTGTGGGAAAGCCTCGTGGGAAAGCCTCGAGGGACAGCCTCGAGGGAAAGCCACAGATCCCTTGATCCACGTGACAGGAAGCGTGACACTACTGCTGCAGCTCGGGAGGAAAGCGCACGTGCCTGCCCCCACACGAGACGAGGCCTGACTCCCCTGGGGACACTCAGAAGCACCCCAAGATCCATGGAAACACTGGAGAGGAATCCTCAGGTTTCGGCCCCGAATCCACGCAAGGTCTTAGGCCCCGGCATGGACGGGAGAGGAATCCCGAGATGGCCCATAGCAACTCGCATGGGGACTGGCCTTTCCTGAGGCCACCAGAGCGGGTCCCTGAGGTCCCCGTCGTAACTCGAGAAGACCTGCCGCAACTCGAGAAAATCCAGGAGGTTCTCCCCTTCAGGCGAGATGAGGCCCATTTCCGCTGAGGCGTCTCGAGGCTGATCACACCTCACCTCTGGAACTTTGAAAGGGTCCTTCACACGCTTGGTGCAAATCAAGAAGTTCCCCGACATACCCGTCTCCACTCGAGAGGAAACACGAGGTTCCCGCCCACATCCAGAGAAGCCCCGTTTCCTCCTCGTAGCTCGAGATGTTGGATCCTTTCCCTGCTTCGTCGCGAAAGAGTTCCCGGCGTTCCCGTCGAATCTCAAGAGGAGGCCCTCTTAACAGGAATGGTGAGAGGAACTCCAGGGTCGTGCCACCATTCCAAGAGTCCCCCAGATGTCTCAGTCCATTCCAGAGGAACCTCTTTTTCCTTCACCGGCTCTTCTTTCACGCCGAGGATCGACTCACACCAAGGTGGCTCGTGGCACAGCCCTGTGGGAAAGCCTCGTGGGAAAGCCTGGAGCGAGAGCCTCGAGGGAAACCACAGATCCCTTGATCCACGTGACAGGAAGCGTGACACTACTGCTGCAGCTCGGGAGGAAAGCGCACGTGCATGCCCCCACTCGAGACGAGGCCTGACTCCAATGGGGAGACTCAGAAGCACCCCAAGATCCATGGCAACACTGGAGAGGAATCCTCAGGTTCCGGCCCAGACTCCACACAAGGTCTTAGGCCCCGGCATGGAAGGGAGAGGAATCCCGAGAGGTCCCCTAGCAACTCGCATGGGGACTGGCCTTTCCTGACGCCACAGAGCGGGTCCCTGAGGTCCCCGTCGTAAGTGGAGAAGACCTGCCGCAACTCGAGAAAATCCAGGAGGTTCTCCCATCCAGGCGAGATGAGGCCCATTTCGGCTGAGGCGTCTCGAGGCTGATCACACCTCACCTCTGGAACTTTGAAAGGGTCCTTCACACCCTTGGTGCAAATCAAGAAGTTCCCCGACATACCCGTCTCCACTCGAGAGGAAACACGAGGTTCCCGCCCACATCCAGAGGAGCCCCGTTTCCTCCTCGTAGCTCGAGATGTGGGATCCTTTCCCTGCTTCGTCGCGAAAGAGTTCCCGGCGTTCCCGTCGCATCTCAAGAGGAGGCCCTCTCAACAGGAATGGCGAGAGGAACTCCAGGGTCGTGCCACCATTCCAAGAGTCCCCCAGATGTCTCAGTCCATTCCAGAGGAACCTCTTTTCCCTTCACCGGCTCGTCTTTCACGCCGAGGATAGACTCCCACCAAGGTGGCACGTGGCACAGCCCAGTGGGAAAGCCTCGTGGGAAAGCCTCGAGGGACAGCCTCGTGGGAAAGCCTCGAGGGAAAGCCTCGAGGGAAAGCCACAGATCCCTTGATCCACGTGACAGGAAGCGTGACACTACTGCTGCAGCTCGGGAGGAAAGCGCACGTGCATGCCCCCTCTCGAGACGATGCCTGACTCCCCTGGGTAGACTCAGAAGCACCCCAAGATCCATGGCAGCACTGGAGAGGAATCCTCAGGTTCCGGCCCCGACTCCACACAAGGTCTTAATCCCCGGCATGGACGGGAGAGGAATCCCGAGATGGCCCCTAGCAACTCGCATGGGGACTGGCCTTTGCTGAGGCCACCAGAGCGGGTCCCTGAGGTCCCCGTCGTAACTCGAGAAGACCTGCCGCAACTCGAGAAAATCCAGGAGGTTCTCCCCTCCAGGCGAGATGAGGCCATTTCCGCTGAGACGTCTCGAGGCTGATAACACCTCACCTCTGGAACTTCGAAAGGGCCCTTCACACCCTTGGTGCAAATCAAGAAGTTCCCCGACATACCCTTCTCCACTCGAGAGGAATCACGAGGGTCCCGCCCACATCCAGAGGAGCCCCGTTTCCGCCTCGTAGCTAGAGATGAGGGATCCTTTCCCTGCTTCGTCGGGAACGAGTTCCCGGCGTTCCCGTCGCATCTCAAGAGGAGGCCCTCTCAACAGGAACGGCGAGAGGAACTCCAGGGTCGTGCCACCATTCCAACAGTCCCCCAGATGTCTCAGTCCATTCCAGAGGAACCTCTTTTCCCTTAACCGGCTCGTCTTTCTCGCCGAGGATCGACTCCCACCAAGGTGGCACGTGGCATAGACCCGTGGGAAAGCCTCGTGGGAAAGCCTCGAGAGACAGCATCGAGGGAAAGCCACAGATCCCTTGATCCACGTGACAGGAAGCGTGACACTACTGCTGCAGCTCGGGAGGAAAGCGCAAGTGCCTGCCCCCACACGAGACGAGGCCTGACTCCCCTGGGGACACTCAGAAGCACCCCAAGATCCATGGCAACACTGGAGAGGAATCCTCAGGTTCCGGCCCCGACTCCACACAAGGTCTTAGGCCCCGGCATGGACGGGAGAGGAATCCCGAGATGGCCCCTAGCAACTCGCATGGGGACTGGCCTTTCCTGAGGCCACCAGAGCGGGTCCCTGAGGTCCCCGTCGTAACTCGAGAAGACCTGCCGCAACTCGAGAAAATCCAGGAGGTTCTCCCCTTCAGGCGAGGTGAGGCCCATTTCCGCTGAGGCGTCTCGAGGCTGATCACACCTCACCTCTGGAACTTCGAAAGGGTCCTTCACACGCTTGGTGCAAATCAAGAAGTTCCCCGACATACCCGTCTCCACTCGAGAGGAAACACGAGGTTCCCGCCCACATCCAGAGGAGCCCCGTTTCCTCCTCGTAGCTCGAGATGTGGGATCCTTTCCCTGCTTCGTCGCGAAAGAGTTCCCGGCGTTCCCGTCACATCTCAAGAGGAGGCCCTCTCAACAGGAACGGCGAGAGGAACTCCAGGGTCGTGCCACCATTCAAAGAGTCCCCCAGATGTCTCAGTCCATTTCAGACGAACCTCTTTTCCCTTCACCGGCTCGTCTTTCACGCTGAGGATCGACTCACACCAAGGTGGCACGTGGCACAGCCCTGTGGGAAAGCCTCGTGGGAAAGCCTCCAGGGACAGCCTCGAGGGAAAGCCACAGATCCCTTGATCCACGTGACAGGAAGCGTGACCCTACTGCTGCAGCTCGGGAGGAAAGCGCACGTGCATGCCCCCACTCGAGACGGGGCCTGACTCCCCTGGGGAGACTCAGAGGCACCCCAAGATCCATGGCAACACTGGAGAGGAATACTCAGGTTCCGGCCCCGACTCCACACAAGGACTGAGGCCCCGGAATGGACGGGAGAGTAATCCCGAGAGGCCCCCTAGCCACTCGCATGGGGACTGGCCTTTCCTGAGGCCACCAGAGCGGGTCCCTGAGGTCCCCGTCGTAACTCGAGAAGACCTGCCGCACCTCGAGAAAATCCGGGAGGTTCTCCCCTCCAGGCGAGATGAGGCCCATTTCCGCTCAGGCGTCTCGAGGCTGATCACACCTCACCTCTTGAACTTCGAAAGGGTCCTTCACACCCTTGGTGCAAATCAAGAAGTTCCCCGACAAACCCGTCTCCACTCGAGAGGAATCACGAGGGTCCCGCCCACATCCAGAGGAGCCCCGTTTCCGCCTCGTAGCTCGAGATGAGGCATCCTTTCCCTGCTTCGTCGGGAAAGAGTTCCCGGCGTTCCCGTCGCATCTCAAGAGGAGGCCCTCTCTCAACAGGAACGGCGAGAGGAACTCCAGGGTCGTGCCACCATTCCAAGAGTCCCCCAGATGTCTCAGTCCATTCCAGAGGAACCTCTTTTCCCTTCACCGGCTCGTCTTTCACGCCGAGGATCGACTCACACCAAGGTGGCACGTGGGCACAGCCCTGTGGGGAAAGCCTCGTGGGAAAGCCTCGAGGGACAGCCTCGAGGGAAAGCCACAGATCCTTGATCCACGTGACAGGAAGCGTGACACTACTGCTGCAGCTCGGGAGGAAAGCGCACGTACCTGCCCCCACACGAGACGAGGCCTGACTCCCCTTGGGACACTCAGAAGCACCCCAAGATCCATGGAAACACTGGAGAGGAATCCTCAGGTTTCGGCCCCGAATCCACGCAAGGTCTTCGGCCCCGGCATGGACGGGAGAGGAATCCCGAGATGGCCCCTGGCAACTCGCATGGGGACTGGCCTTTCCTGAGGCCACCAGAGCGGGTCCCTGAGGTCCCCGTCGTAACTCGAGAAGACCTGCCGCAACTCGAGTAATTCCAGGAGGTTCTCCCCTTCAGGCGAGATGAGGCCCATTTCCGCTGAGGCGTCTCGAGGCTGATCACACCTCACTCTGGAACTTCGAAAGGGTCCTTCACACGCTTGGTGCAAATCAAGAAGTTCCCCGACATACCCGTCTCCACTCGAGAGGAAACACGAGGTTTCCGCCCACATCCAGAGAAGCCCCGTTTCCTCCTCGTAACTCGAGATGTTGGATCCTTTCCCTGCTTCGTCGCGAAAGAGTTCCCGGCGTTCCCGTCGCATCTCAAGAGGAGGCCTCTTAACAGGAATGGCGAGAGGAACTCCAGGTCGTGCCACCATTCCAAGAGTCCCCCAGATGTCTCAGTCCATTCCAGAGGAACCTCTTTTTCCTTCACCGGCTCTTCTTTCACGCCGAGGATCGACTCACACCAAGGTGGCTCATTGCACAGCCCTGTGGGAAAGCCTCGTGGGAAAGCCTGGAGCGAGAGCCTCAAGGGAAACCACAGATCCCTTGATCCACGTGACAGGAAGCGTGACACTACTGCTGCAGCTCGGGAGGAAAGCGCACGTGCATGCCCCCACTCGAGACGAGGCCTGACTCCAATGGGGAGACTCAGAAGCACCCCAAGATCCATGGCAACACTGGAGAGGAATCCTCAGGTTCCGGCCCAGACTCCACACAAGGTCTTAGGCCCCGGCATGGAAGGGAGAGGAATCCCGAGAGGTCCCCTAGCAACTCGCATGGGGACTGGCCTTTCCTGACGCCACAGAGCGGGTCCCTGAGGTCCCCGTCGTAAGTGGAGAAGACCTGCCGCAACTCGAGAAAATCCAAGAGGTTCTCCCATCCAGGCGAGATGAGGCCCATTTCCGCTCTGGCGTCTCGAGGCTGATCACACCTCACCTCTGGAACTTTGAAAGGGTCCTTCACACCCTTGGTGCAAATCAAGAAGTTCCCCGACATACCCGTCTCCACTCGAGAGGAAACACGAGGTTCCCGCCCACATCCAGAGGAGCCCCGTTTCCTCCTCGTAGCTCGAGATGTGGGATCCTTTCCCTGCTTCGTCGCGAAAGAGTTCCCGGCGTTCCCGTCGCATCTCAAGAGGAGGCCCTCTCAACAGGAATGGCGAGAGGAACTCCAGGGTCGTGCCACCATTCCAAGAGTCCCCCAGATGTCTCAGTCCATTCCAGAGGAACCTCTTTTCCCTTCACCGGCTCGTCTTTCACGCCGAGGATAGACTCCCACCAAGGTGGCACGTGGCACAGCCCTGTGGGAAAGCCTCGTGGGAAAGCCTCGAGGGACAGCCTCGTGGGAAAGCCTAGAGGGAAAGCCACAGATCCCTTGATCCACGTGACAGGAAGCGTGACACTACTGCTGCAGCTCGGGAGGAAAGCGCACGTGCATGCCCCCTCTCGAGACGATGCCTGACTCCCCTGGGTAGACTCAGAAGCACCCCAAGATCCATGGCAGCACTGGAGAGGAATCCTCAGGTTGCGGCCCCGAATCCACACAAGGTCTTAATCCCCGGCATGGACGGGAGAGGAATCCCGAGATGGCCCCTAGCAACTCGCATGGGGACTGGCCTTTGCTGAGGCCACCAGAGCGGGTCCCTGAGGTCCCCTTTGTAAGTCGAGAAGACCTGCCGCAACTCGAGAAAATCCAGGAGGTTCTCCCCTCCAGGCGAGATGAGGCCATTTCCGCTGAGACGTCTCGAGGCTGATCACACCTCACCTCTGGAAATTCGAAAGGGCCCTTCACACCCTTGGTGCAAATCAAGAAGTTCCCCGACATACCCTTCTCCACTCGAGAGGAATCACGAGGGTCCCGCCCACATCCAGAGGAGCCCCGTTTCCGCCTCGTAGCTCGAGATGAGGGATCCTTTCCGTGCTTCGTCGGGAACGAGTTCCCGGCGTTCCCGTCGCATCTCAAGAGGAGGCCCTCTCAACAGGAACGGCGAGAGGAACTCCAGGGTCGTACCACCATTCCAACAGTCCCCCAGATGTCTCAGTCCATTCCAGAGGAACCACTTTTCCCTTAACCGGCTCGTCTTTCTCGCCGAGGATCGACTCACACCAAGGTGGCACGTGGCATAGACCCGTGGGAAAGCCTCGTGGGAAAGCCTCGAGAGACAGCATCGAGGGAAAGCCACAGATCCCTTGATCCACGTGACAGGAAGTGTGACACTACTGCTGCAGCTCGGGAGGAAAGCGCACGTGCATGCCCCCACTCGAGACGAGGCCTGACTCCCCTCGGGAGACTGAGAAGCACCCCAAGATCCATGGCAACACTGGAGAGGAATCCTTAGGTTACGGCCCCGACTCCACACAAGAACTTAAGCCCCGGCATGGACGGGAGAGGAATCTCGAGATGGCCCCTAGCAACTCGCATGGGGCCTGGCCTTTCCTGAGGCCACCAGAGCGGTTCCCTGAGGTCCCATTCGTAACTCGGGAAGACCTGCCGCAACTCGAGAAAATCCAGGAGGTTCTCCCCTCCAGGCGAGAAGAGGCCCATTTCCGCTGAGGCGTCTCGAGGCTGATCACACCTCACCTCTGGAACTTCGAAAGGGTCCTTCACACCCTTGGTGCAAATCAAGAAGTTCCCCGACATACCCGTCTCCACTCGAGAGGAATCACGAGGGTCCCGCCCACATCCAGAGGAGCCCCGTTTCCGCCTCGTAGCTCGAGATGAGGGATCCTTTCCCTGCTTCGTCGGGAAAGATTTCCCGGCGTTCCCGACGCATCTTAAGAGGAGGCCCTCTCAAAAGGAACGGCGAGAGGAACTCCAGGGTCGTGCCACCATTCCAAGAGTCCCCCAGATGTCTCAGTCCATTCCAGAGGAACCTCTTTTCCCTTCACCGGCTCGTCTTTCACGCCGAGGATCGACTCCCAACAAGGTGGCACGTGGCACAGCCCTGTGGGAAAGCCTCGTGGGAAAGCCTTGAGGGACAGCCTCGAGGGAAAGCCACAGATCCCTTGATCCACGTGACAGGAAGCGTGACACTACTGCTGCAGCTCGGGAGGAAAGCGCACGTGCATGCCCCCACTCGAGCCGGGGCTTGACTCCCCTGGGGAGACTCAGAGGCACCCCAAGATCCATGGCAACACTGGAGAGGACTCCTCAGGTTCCGGCCCCGACTCCACACAAGGTCTTAGGCCCCGGCATCGACGGGAGAGGAATCCCGAGATGGCCCCTAGCAACTCACATGGGGACTGGCCCTTCCTGACGTCAACTGAGCGGGTCCCTGATGTCCCCGTCGTAACTCGAGAAGACCTGCCCCAACTCGAGAAAATCCAGGAGGTTCTCCCCTCCATGCGAGAGGAGGCCCATTTCCGCAGAGGCTTCTCGGGGCTAATAACACCTCACCTCTGGAAATTCGAAAGGGTCCTTCACACCCTGGGTGCAACTCAAGAAGTTCCCCGACATACCCGTCTCCACTCGAGAGGAAACACGAGGGTCCCGCCCTCATCCAGAGGAGCCCCGTTTCCGCCTCGGAGCTCGAGGTGAGGGATCCTTTCCCTGCTTCGTCGGGAAAGAATTCCCGGCATTCCCGTTGCATCTGAGGAGGAGGCCCTCTCAACAGGAACGGCGAGAGGAACTCCAGGGTCGTGCCACCATTCCAAGAGTCCCCCAGATGTCTCAGTCCATTCCAGAGGAACCTCTTTTCCCTTCACCGGCTCGTCTTTCTCGCCGAGGATCGACTCACACGAAGGTGGCACTTGGCACAGCCCTGTGGGAAAGCCTCGTGGTAAAGCCTCCATCGAAAGCCTCGAGGGCAACCACAGATCCCTTGATCCACGTGACAGGAAGCGTGACACTACTGCTGCAGCTCGGGAGGAAAGCGCACGTGCATTCCCCCACTCGAGACGCGGCTTGACTCCCTTGGGGAGACTCAGAGGCACCCCAAGTTCCATGTCAACACTGGAGAGGAATGCTCAGGTTCCGGCCCCGACTCCACACAAGGACTGAGTCCCCGGTATGGACGGGAGAGAAATCCCGAGAGGTCCCCTAGCAACTCTCATGGGGACTGGCCCTTCCTGAGGTCAACAGAGCGGGTCCCTGAGGTCCCATTCGTAACTCGGGAAGACCTGCCGCAACTCGAGAAAATCCAGGAGGTTCTCCCCTCCATGCGAGAGGAGGCCCATTTCCGCAGAGGCTTCTCGGGTCTAATTACACCTCACCTCTGGAACTTCGAAAGGGTCCTTCACACCCTGGGTGCAACTCAAGAAGTTCCCCGACATACCCGTCTTCACTCGAGAGGAAACACGAGGGTCCCGCCCACATCCAGAGGAGCCCCGTTTCCGCCTCGGAGCTCGAGGTGAGGGATCCTTTCCCTGCTTCGTCGGGAAAGAATTCCCGGCATTCCCGTTGCATCTGAGGAGGAGGCCCTCTCAACAGGAACGGCGAGAGGAACTCCAGGGTCGTGCCACCATTCCAAGATTCCCCCGGATGTCTCAGTCCATTCCAGAGGAACCTCTTTTCCCTTCACCGGCTCGTCTATCACGCCGAGGATCGACTCACACCAAGGTGGCACTTGGCACAGCCCTGTGGGAAAGCCTCGTGGGAAAGCCTAGAGGGAAATCCTCGAGGGAAAGCCACAGATCCCTTGATCTACGTGACAGAACGCGTGACCCTAATGCTGCAGCTCGGGAGGGAAGCGCACGTGCATGCCCCCACTCGAGACGAGGCCTGACTCCCCTGGGGAAACTCAGAGGCACCCCAAGATCCATGTCAACACTGGAGAGGAATGCTCAGGTTCCGGCCCCGACTCCACACAAGGTCTTAGGCCCCGGCATCGACGGGAGAGGAATCCCGAGATGGCCCCTAGCAACTCGCATGGGGACTGGCCCTTCCTGAGGCCACCAGAGCGGGTCCCTGAGGTCCCCGTCGTAACTCGAGAAAACCTGCCGCAACTCGAGAATATCCAGGAGGTTCTCCTCTGCAGGCGATATTAGGCCCATTTCCACAGAGGCTTCTCGGGGCTAATCACACCTCACCACTGGAACGTCGAAAGGGTCCTTCACACCCTTGGTACAACTCAAGAATTTCCCCGACATACCCTTCTCCACTCGAGAGGAAACACGAGGGCCCGCCCACATCCAGAGGAGCCCCGTTTCCGCCTCGTAGCTCGAGGTGAGGGATCCTTTCCCTGCTTCGTCGGGAAAGAATTCCCGGCATTCCCGTCGCATCTCAAGAGGAGGCCCTCTCAACAGGAACGGCGAGAGGAACTGCAGGGTCGTGCCACCATTCCAAGAGCCCCGCAGATGTCTCAGTCCATTCCAGATGAATCTCTTTTCCCTTCAACGGCTCGTCTTTCACGCCGAGGATCGACTCACACCAAGGTGGCACTTGGCACAGCCCTGTGGGAAAGCCTCGTGGGAAAGCCTCGAGGGAAAGCCTCGAGGGAAAGCCACAGATCCCTTGATCTATGTGACAGGAAGCGTGACCCTACAGCTGCAGCTCGGGAGGAATGCGCACGTGCATGCCCCCACTCGAGACGAAGCCTGACTCCCCTGCGGAGACTCAGAGGCACCCCAAGATCCATGTCAACACTGGAGAGGAATGCTGAGGTTCCGACCCCGACTCCACACATGGTCTTAGGCCCCGCCATCGACGGGAGAGGAATCCCGAGATGGCCCCTAGCAACTCGCAGGGGATTGGCCCTTCCTGAGGCGACCAGAGCGGGTCCCTGAGGTCCCCGTCATAACTCGAGAAGACCTGCCGCAACTCGAGAATATCCAGGAGGTTCTCCCCTGCAGGCGAGATGAGGCCCATTTCCGCAGAGGCTTCTCGGGGCTAATCACAACTCACCTCTGGAACGTCGAAAGGGTCATTCCCACCCTTGGTGCAACTCAAGAAGTTCCCCGACATACCCGTCTCCACTCGAGAGGAAACACGAGGGTCCCGCCCACATCCAGAGGCGGCCGGTTTCCGCCTCGTAGCTCGAGGTGAGGGATCCTTTCCCTGCTTCGTCCGGAAAGAATTCCCGGCGTTCCCGTCGCATCTGAGGAGGAGGCCCTCTGAACAGGAACGGCGAGAGGAACTCCAGGGTCGTGCCACCATTCCAAGAGTCCCCCAGATGTCTCAGTCCATTCCAGAGGAACCTCTTTTCCCTTCACCGGCTCGTCTTTCACGCCGAGGATCGACTCACACCAAGGTGGCACTTGGCTCAGCCCTGTGGGAAAGCCTCGTGGGAAAGCCTCGAGGGAAAGCCTCGAGGGAAAGCCACAGATCCCTTGATCCACGTGACAGGAAGCGTGACCCTACTGCTGAAGCTCGGGAGGGAAGCGCAAGTGCATTCCCCCACTCGAGACGAGGCTTGACTCCCTTGGGGAGACTCAGAGGCACCCCAAGATCCATGTCAACACTGGAGAGGAATGCTCAGGTTCCGGCCCCGACTCCACACAAGGTCTTAGGCCCCGGCATCGACGGGAGAGGAATCCCGAGATGGCCCCTAGCAACTCACATGGGGACTGGCCCTTCCTGAGGTCAACAGAGCGGGTCCCTGATGTCCCCGTCGTAACTCGAGAAGACCTGCATCAACTCGAGAAAATCCAGGAGGTTCTCCCCTCCATGCGAGAGGAGGCCCATTTCCGCAGAGGCTTCTCGGGGCTAATAACACCTCACCTCTGGAACTTCGAAAGGGTCCTTCACACCCTGGGTGCAACTCAAGAAGTTCCCCGACATACCCGTCTCCACTCGAGAGGAAACACGAGGGTCCCGCCCTCATCCAGAGGAGCCCCGTTTCCACCTCGGAGCTCGAGGTGAGGGATCCTTTCCCTGCTTCGTCGGGAAAGAATTCCCGGCATTCCCGTTGCATCTGAGGAGGAGGCCCTCTCAACAGGAACGGCGAGAGGAACTCCAGGGTCGTGCCACCATTCCAAGAGTCCCCCAGATGTCTCAGTCCATTCCAGAGGAACCTCTTTTCCCTTCACCGGCTCGTCTTTCACGCCGAGGATCGACTCACACGAAGGTGGCACTTGGCACAGCCCTGTGGGAAAGCCTCGTGGGAAAGCCAAAGATCCCTTTATCCACGTGACAGGAAGCGTGACCCTTCTGCTGCAGCTCGGGAGGAAAGCGCACGTGCATGCCCCCACTCGAGACGAGGCCTGACTCCCCTGGGGAGACTCAGAAGCACCCCAAGATCCATGTCAACATTGGAGAGGAATGCTCAGTTTCCGGCCCGGACTCCACACAAGGCCTTAATCCGCGGCATCGACGGGAGACTAATCCCGAGATGGCCCCTAGCAACTCGCATGGGGACTGGCCCTTCCTGAGGCCACCAGAGCGGGTCCCTGAGGTCCCCATCGTAACTCGAGAAGATCTGCCGCAACTCGAGAAAATCCAGGAGGTTCTCCCCTCCATGCGAGAGGAGGCCCATTTCCGCAGAGGCTTCTCGGGTCTAATCACACCTCACATCTGTAACTTCGACAGGGTCCTTCACACCCTGGGTGCAACTCAAGAAGTTCCCCGACATACCCGTCTCCACTCGAGAGGATACACGAGGGTCCCGCCCACATCCAGAGGAGCCCCGTTTCCACCTCGTAGCTCGAGGTGAGGGATCCTTTCCCTGCTTCGTCGGGAAAGAATTCCCGGCATTCCCGTCACATCTGAGGAGGAGGCCCTCTGAACAGGAACGGCGAGAGGAACTCCAGGGTCGTGCCACCATTCCAAGAGTCCCCCAGATGTCTCAGTCCATTCCAGAGGAACCTCTTTTCCCTTCACTGGCTCGTCTTTCACGCCGAGGATCGACTCACACCAAGGTGGCACTTGGCACAGCCCTGTGGGAAAGCCTCGTGTGAAAGCCTCGAGGGAAAGCCTCGAGGGAAAGCCACAGATCCCTTGATCCACGTGACAGGAAGCGTGACCCTACTGCTGCAGCTCGGGAGGAAAGCGCACGTGCATTCCCCCTCTCGAGACGATGCCTGACTCCCCTGGGTAGACTCAGAAGCACCCCAAGATCCATGGCAGCACTGGAGAGGACTCCTCAGGTTCCGGCCCCGACTCCACACAAGGTCTTAGGCCCCGGCATCGACGGGAGAGGAATCCCGAGAGGTCCCCAAGCAACTCGCATGGGGACTGGCCCTTCCTGAGGTCAACAGAGCGGGTCCCTGAGGTCCCATTCGTAACTCGGGAAGACCTGCCGCAACTCGAGAAAATCCAGGAGGTTCTCCCCTCCATGCGAGAGGAGGCCCATTTCCGCAGAGGCTTCTCGGGTCTAATTACACCTCACCTCTGGAACTTCAAAAGGGTCCTTCACACCCTGGGTGCAACTCAAGAAGTTCCCCGACATACCCGTCTTCACTCGAGAGGAAACACGAGGGTCCCGCCCACATCCAGAGGAGCCCCGTTTCCGCCTCGGAGCTCGAGGTGAGGGATCCTTTCCCTGCTTCGTCGGGAAAGAATTCCCGGCATTCCCGTTGCATCTGAGGAGGAGGCCCTCTCAACAGGAACGGCGAGAGGAACTCCAGGGTCGTGCCACCATTCCAAGAGTCCCCCAGATGTCTCAGTCCATTCCAGAGGAACCTCTTTTCCCTTCACCGGCTCGTCTTTCACGCCGAGGATCGACTCACACGAAGGTGGCACTTGGCACAGCCCTGTGGGAAAGCCTCGTGGGAAAGCCAAAGATCCCTTTATCCACGTGACAGGAAGCGTGACCCTTCTGCTGCAGCTCGGGAGGAAAGCGCACGTGCATGCCCCCACTCGAGACGAGGCCTGACTCCCCTGGGGAGACTCAGAAGCACCCCAAGATCCCTGTCAACATTGGAGAGGAATGCTCAGTTTCCGGCCCGGACTCCACACAAGGCCTTAATCCGCGGCATCGACGGGAGACTAATCCCGAGATGGCCCCTAGCAACTCGCATGGGGACTGGCCCTTCCTGAGGCCACCAGAGCGGGTCCCTGAGGTCCCCATCGTAACTCGAGAAGATCTGCCGCAACTCGAGAAAATCCAGGAGGTTCTCCCCTCCATGCGAGAGGAGGCCCATTTCCGCAGAGGCTTCTCGGGTCTAATCACACCTCACATCTGTAACTTCGACAGGGTCCTTCACACCCTGGGTGCAACTCAAGAAGTTCCCCGACATACCCGTCTCCACTCGAGAGGATACACGAGGGTCCCGCCCACATCCAGAGGAGCCCCGTTTCCACCTCGTAGCTCGAGGTGAGGGATCCTTTCCCTGCTTCGTCG
Source organism: Budorcas taxicolor (assembly GCF_023091745.1). Taxonomy (NCBI): domain Eukaryota; kingdom Metazoa; phylum Chordata; class Mammalia; order Artiodactyla; family Bovidae; genus Budorcas; species Budorcas taxicolor. Next base: position 318,226 of record NW_026292804.1, on the reverse strand, counting down.
GGAAAGAATTCCCGGCATTCCCGTCGCATCTGAGGAGGAGGCCCTCTGAACAGGAACGGCGAGAGGAACTCCAGGGTCGTGCCACCATTCCAAGAGTCCCCCAGATGTCTCAGTCCATTCCAGAGGAACCTCTTTTCCCTTCACTGGCTCGTCTTTCACGCCGAGGATCGACTCACACCAAGGTGGCACTTGGCACAGCCCTGTGGGAAAGCCTCGTGTGAAAGCCTCGAGGGAAAGCCTCGAGGGAAAGCCACAGATCCCTTGATCCACGTGACAGGAAGCGTGACCCTACTGCTGCAGCTCGGGAGGAAAGCGCACGTGCATTCCCCCTCTCGAGACGATGCCTGACTCCCCTGGGTAGACTCAGAAGCACCCCAAGATCCATGGCAGCACTGGAGAGGAATCCTCAGGTTCCGGCCCCGACTCCACACAAGGACTGAGGCCCCGGCATGGACGGGAAAGGAATCCCGAGATGCCCCCTAGCAACTCGCATGGGGACTGGCCTTCCCTGAGGCGACCAGAGCGGGTCCCTGAGGTCCCATTCGTAACTCGGGAAGACCTGCCGCAACTCGAGAAAATCCAGGAGGTTCTCCCCTCCAGGCGAGATGAGGCCCATTTCCGCTGAGGCGTCTCGAGGCTGATCACACCTCACCTCTGGAACCTCGAAAGGTTCCTTCACACCCTTGGTGCAAATCAAGAAGTTCCCCGACATACCCGTCTCCACTCGAGAGGAATCACGAGGGTCCCGCCCACATCCAGAGGAGCCCCGTTTCCGCTTCGTAGATCGAGATGAGGGATCCTTTCCCTGCTTCGTCGGGAAAGAGTTCCCGGCGTTTCCGTCGCATCTCAAGAGGAGGCCCTCTCAACAGGAACGGCGAGAGGAACTCCAGGGTCGTGCCACCATTCCAAGAGTCCCCCAGATGTCTCAGTCCATTCCAGAGGAACCTCTTTTCCCTTCATTGGCTCGTCTTTCACGCCGAGGATCGACTCACACCAAGGTGGCACGTGGCACAGCCCTGTGGGAAAGCCTCGTGGGAAAGCCTCGAGGGACAGCCTCGTGGGAAAGCCTCGAGGGAAAGCCTCGAGGGAAAGCCACAGATCCCTTGATCCACGTGACAGGAAGCGTGACACTACTGCTGCAGCTCGGGAAGAAAGCGCACGTGCATGCCCCCTCTCGAGACGATGCCTGACTCCCCTGGGTAGACTCAGAAGCACCCCAAGATCCATGGCAGCACTGGAGAGGACTCCTCAGGTTCCGGCCCCGAATCCACACAAGGTCTTAGGCCCCGGCATCGACGGGAGAGGTATCCCGAGATGGCCCCTAGCAACTCACATGGGGACTGGCCCTTCCTGAGGCCACCAGAGCGGGTCCCTGAGGTCCCCGTCGTAACTCGAGAAGACCTGCCGCAACTCGAGAAAATCCAGGAGGTTCTCCCCTCCATGCGAGAGGAGGCCCATTTCCGCAGAGGCTTCTCGGGGCTGATCACACCTCACATCTGGAACTTCGACAGGGTCCTTCACACCCTGGGTGCAACTCAAGAAGTTCCCCGACATACCCGTCTCCACTCGAGAGGAAACACGAGGGTCCCGCCCTCATCCAGAGGAGCCCCGTTTCCGCCTCGGAGCTCGAGGTGAGGGATCCTTTCCCTGCTTCGTCGGGAAAGAATTCCCGGCATTCCCATTGCATCTGAGGAGGAGGCCCTCTCAACAGGAACGGCGAGAGGAAATCCAGGGTCGTGCCACCATTCCAAGAGTCCCCCAGATGTCTCAGTCCATTCCAGAGGAACCTCTTTTCCCTTCACCGGCTCGTCTTTCACGCCGAGGATCGACTCACACGAAGGTGGCACTTGGCACAGCCCTGTGGGAAAGCCTCGTGGGAAAGCCAAAGATCCCTTTATCCACGTGACAGGAAGCGTGACCCTTCTGCTGCAGCTCGGGAGGAAAGCGCACGTGCATGCCCCCACTCGAGACGAGGCCTGACTCCCCTGGGGAGACTCAGAAGCACCCCAAGATCCCTGTCAACATTGGAGAGGAATGCTCAGTTTCCGGCCCGGACTCCACACAAGGCCTTAATCCGCGGCATCGACGGGAGACTAATCCCGAGATGGCCCCTAGCAACTCGCATGGGGACTGGCCCTTCCTGAGGCCACCAGAGCGGGTCCCTGAGGTCCCCATCGTAACTCGAGAAGATCTGCCGCAACTCGAGAAAATCCAGGAGGTTCTCCCCTCCATGCGAGAGGAGGCCCATTTCCGCAGAGGCTTCTCGGGTCTAATCACACCTCACATCTGTAACTTCGACAGGGTCCTTCACACCCTGGGTGCAACTCAAGAAGTTCCCCGACATACCCGTCTCCACTCGAGAGGATACACGAGGGTCCCGCCCACATCCAGAGGAGCCCCGTTTCCACCTCGTAGCTCGAGGTGAGGGATCCTTTCCCTGCTTCGTCGGGAAAGAATTCCCGGCATTCCCGTCGCATCTGAGGAGGAGGCCCTCTGAACAGGAACGGCGAGAGGAACTCCAGGGTCGTGCCACCATTCCAAGAGTCCCCCAGATGTCTCAGTCCATTCCAGAGGAACCTCTTTTCCCTTCACTGGCTCGTCTTTCACGCCGAGGATCGACTCACACCAAGGTGGCACTTGGCACAGCCCTGTGGGAAAGCCTCGTGTGAAAGCCTCGAGGGAAAGCCTCGAGGGAAAGCCACAGATCCCTTGATCCACGTGACAGGAAGCGTGACCCTACTGCTGCAGCTCGGGAGGAAAGCGCACGTTCATTCCCCCTCTCGAGACGATGCCTGACTCCCCTGGGTAGACTCAGAAGCACCCCAAGATCCATGGCAGCACTGGAGAGGAATCCTCAGGTTCCGGCCCCGACTCCACACAAGGACTGAGGCCCCGGCATGGACGGGAAAGGAATCCCGAGATGCCCCCTAGCAACTCGCATGGGGACTGGCCTTCCCTGAGGCGACCAGAGCGGGTCCCTGAGGTCCCATTCGTAACTCGGGAAGACCTGCCGCAACTCGAGAAAATCCAGGAGGTTCTCCCCTCCAGGCGAGATGAGGCCCATTTCCGCTGAGGCGTCTCGAGGCTGATCACACCTCACCTCTGGAACCTCGAAAGGTTCCTTCACACCCTTGGTGCAAATCAAGAAGTTCCCCGACATACCCGTCTCCACTCGAGAGGAATCACGAGGGTCCCGCCCACATCCAGAGGAGCCCCGTTTCCGCTTCGTAGATCGAGATGAGGGATCCTTTCCCTGCTTCGTCGGGAAAGAGTTCCCGGCGTTTCCGTCGCATCTCAAGAGGAGGCCCTCTCAACAGGAACGGCGAGAGGAACTCCAGGGTCGTGCCACCATTCCAAGAGTCCCCCAGATGTCTCAGTCCATTCCAGAGGAACCTCTTTTCCCTTCATTGGCTCGTCTTTCACGCCGAGGATCGACTCACACCAAGGTGGCACGTGGCACAGCCCTGTGGGAAAGCCTCGTGGGAAAGCCTCGAGGGACAGCCTCGTGGGAAAGCCTCGAGGGAAAGCCTCGAGGGAAAGCCACAGATCCCTTGATCCACGTGACAGGAAGCGTGACACTACTGCTGCAGCTCGGGAAGAAAGCGCACGTGCATGCCCCCTCTCGAGACGATGCCTGACTCCCCTGGGTAGACTCAGAAGCACCCCAAGATCCATGGCAGCACTGGAGAGGACTCCTCAGGTTCCGGCCCCGACTCCACACAAGGTCTTAGGCCCCGGCATCGACGGGAGAGGTATCCCGAGATGGCCCCTAGCAACTCACATGGGGACTGGCCCTTCCTGAGGCCACCAGAGCGGGTCCCTGAGGTCCCCGTCGTAACTCGAGAAGACCTGCCGCAACTCGAGAAAATCCAGGAGGTTCTCCCCTCCATGCGAGAGGAGGCCCATTTCCGCAGAGGCTTCTCGGGGCTGATCACACCTCACATCTGGAACTTCGACAGGGTCCTTCACACCCTGGGTGCAACTCAAGAAGTTCCCCGACATACCCGTCTCCACTCGAGAGGAAACACGAGGGTCCCGCCCTCATCCAGAGGAGCCCCGTTTCCGCCTCGGAGCTCGAGGTGAGGGATCCTTTCCCTGCTTCGTCGGGAAAGAATTCCCGGCATTCCCATTGCATCTGAGGAGGAGGCCCTCTCAACAGGAACGGCGAGAGGAAATCCAGGGTCGTGCCACCATTCCAAGAGTCCCCCAGATGTCTCAGTCCATTCCAGAGGAACCTCTTTTCCCTTCACCGGCTCGTCTTTCACGCCGAGGATCGACTCACACCAAGGTGGCACTTGGCACAGCCCTGTGGGAAAGCCTCGTGGGAAAGCCTAGAGGGAAATCCTCGAGGGAAAGCCACAGATCCCTTGATCCACGTGACAGGAAACGTGACCCTACTGCGGCAGCTCGGGAGGGAATCGCACGTGCAAGACCCCACTCGAGATGAGGCCTGACTCAACTGGGGAGACTCAGAGGCACCCCAAAATCCATGTCAACACTGGAGAGGAATCCTCTGGTTCCGGCCCCGACTCCAGACAAGGTTTTAGGCCACGGCATCGACGGGAGAGGAATCCCGAGATGGCCCCTAGCAACTCGCATGGGGACTGGCCCTTCCTGAGGCCACCAGAGCGGGTCCCTGAGGTCCCCGTCGTAACTCGAGAAAACCTGCCGCAACTCGAGAATATCCAGGAGGTTCTCCTCTGCAGGCGATATTAGGCCCATTTCCACAGAGGCTTCTCGGGGCTAATCACACCTCACCTCTGGAACGTCGAAAGGGTCCTTCACACCCTTGGTACAACTCAAGAATTTCCCCGACATACCCTTCTCCACTCGAGAGGAAACACGAGGGCCCGCCCACATCCAGAGGAGCCCCGTTTCCGCCTCGTAGCTCGAGGTGAGGGATCCTTTCCCTGCTTCGTCGGGAAAGAATTCCCGGCATCCCGTCGCAACTCAAGAGGAGGCCCTCTCAACAGGAACGGCGAGAGGAACTGCAGGGTCGTGCCACCATTCCAAGAGCCCCGCAGATGTCTCAGTCCATTCCAGATGAATCTCTTTTCCCTTCAACGGCTCGTCTTTCACGCCGAGGATCGACTCACACCAAGGTGGCACTTGGCACAGCCCTGTGGGAAAGCCTCGTGGGAAAGCCTCGAGGGAAAGCCTCGAGGGAAAGCCACAGATCCCTTGATCCATGTGACAGGAAGCGTGACCCTACAGCTGCAGCTCGGGAGGAATGCGCACGTGCATGCCCCAACACGAGACGAAGCCTGACTCCCCTGCGGAGACTCAGAGGCACCCCAAGATCGATGTCAACACTGGTGAGGAATGCTGAGGTTCCGACCCCGACTCCACACATGGTCTTAGGCCCCGCCATCGACGGGAGAGGAATCCCGAGATGGCCCCTAGCAACTCGCAGGGGATTGGCCCTTCCTGAGGCGACCAGAGCGGGTCCCTGAGGTCCCCGTCATAACTCGAGAAGACCTGCCGCAACTCGAGAATATCCAGGAGGTTCTCCCCTGCAGGCGAGATGAGGCCCATTTCCGCAGAGGCTTCTCGGGGCATATCACAACTCACCTCTGGAACGTCGAAAGGGTCATTCCCACCCTTGGTGCAACTCAAGAAGTTCCCCGACATACCCGTCTCCACTCGAGAGGAAACACGAGGGTCCCGCCCACATCCAGAGGCGGCCGGTTTCCGCCTCGTAGCTCGAGGTGAGGGATCCTTTCCCTGCTTCGTCGGGAAAGAATTCCCGGCGTTCCCGTCGCATTTCAACAAGAGGCCCTCTCAACAGGAACGGCGAGAGGAACTCCAGGGTCGTGCCACCATTCCAAGAGTCCCCCAGATGTCTCAGTCCATTCCAGAGGAACCTCTTTTCCCTTCACCGGCTCGTCTTTCACGCCGAGGATCGACTCACACCAAGGTGGCACTTGGCTCAGCCCTGTGGGAAAGCCTCGTGGGAAAGCCTCGAGGGAAAGCCTCGAGGGAAAGCCACAGATCCCTTGATCCACGTGACAGGAAGCGTGACCCTACTGCTGAAGCTCGGGAGGGAAGCGCACGTGCATTCCCCCACTCGAGACGAGGCTTGACTCCCTTGGGGAGACTCAGAGGCACCCCAAGATCCATGTCAACACTGGAGAGGAATGCTCAGGTTCCGGCCCCGACTCCACACAAGGTCTTAGGCCCCGGCATCGACGGGAGAGGAATCCCGAGATGGCCCCTAGCAACTCACATGGGGACTGGCCCTTCCTGAGGTCAACAGAGCGGGTCCCTGATGTCCCCGTCGTAACTCGAGAAGACCTGCCCCAACTCGAGAAAATCCAGGAGGTTCTCCCCTCCATGCGAGAGGAGGCCCATTTCCGCAGAGGCTTCTCGGGGCTAATAACACCTCACCTCTGGAACTTCGAAAGGGTCCTTCACACCCTGGGTGCAACTCAAGAAGTTCCCCGACATACCCGTCTCCACTCGAGAGGAAACACGAGGGTCCCGCCCTCATCCAGAGGAGCCCCGTTTCCGCCTCGGAGCTCGAGGTGAGGGATCCTTTCCCTGCTTCGTCGGGAAAGAATTCCCGGCATTCCCGTTGCATCTGAGGAGGAGGCCCTCTCAACAGGAACGGCGAGAGGAACTCCAGGGTCGTGCCACCATTCCAAGAGTCCCCCAGATGTCTCAGTCCATTCCAGAGGAACCTCTTTTCCCTTCACCGGCTCGTCTTTCACGCCGAGGATCGACTCACACGAAGGTGGCACTTGGCACAGCCCTGTGGGAAAGCCTCGTGGGAAAGCCAAAGATCCCTTTATCCACGTGACAGGAAGCGTGACCCTTCTGCTGCAGCTCGGGAGGAAAGCGCACGTGCATGCCCCCACTCGAGACGAGGCCTGACTCCCCTGGGGAGACTCAGAAGCACCCCAAGATCCATGTCAACATTGGAGAGGAATGCTCAGTTTCCGGCCCGGACTCCACACAAGGCCTTAATCCGCGGCATCGACGGGAGACTAATCCCGAGATGGACCCTAGCAACTCGCATGGGGACTGGCCCTTCCTGAGGCCACCAGAGCGGGTCCCTGAGGTCCCCATCGTAACTCGAGAAGATCTGCCGCAACTCGAGAAAATCCAGGAGGTTCTCCCCTCCATGCGAGAGGAGGCCCATTTCCGCAGAGGCTTCTCGGGTCTAATCACACCTCACATCTGTAACTTCGACAGGGTCCTTCACACCCTGGGTGCAACTCAAGAAGTTCCCCGACATACCCGTCTCCACTCGAGAGGATACACGAGGGTCCCGCCCACATCCAGAGGAGCCCCGTTTCCACCTCGTAGCTCGAGGTGAGGGATCCTTTCCCTGCTTCGTCGGGAAAGAATTCCCGGCATTCCCGTCGCATCTGAGGAGGAGGCCCTCTGAACAGGAACGGCGAGAGGAACTCCAGGGTCGTGCCACCATTCCAAGAGTCCCCCAGATGTCTCAGTCCATTCCAGAGGAACCTCTTTTCCCTTCACTGGCTCGTCTTTCACGCCGAGGAGCGACTCACACCAAGGTGGCACTTGGCACAGCCCTGTGGGAAAGCCTCGTGTGAAAGCCTCGAGGGAAAGCCTCGAGGGAAAGCCACAGATCCCTTGATCCACGTGACAGGAAGCGTGACCCTACTGCTGCAGCTCGGGAGGAAAGCGCACGTGCATTCCCCCTCTCGAGACGATGCCTGACTCCCCTGGGTAGACTCAGAAGCACCCCAAGATCCATGGCAGCACTGGAGAGGAATCCTCAGGTTCCGGCCCCGACTCCACACAAGGACTGAGGCCCCGGCATGGACGGGAAAGGAATCCCGAGATGCCCCCTAGCAACTCGCATGGGGACTGGCCTTCCCTGAGGCGACCAGAGCGGGTCCCTGAGGTCCCATTCGTAACTCGGGAAGACCTGCCGCAACTCGAGAAAATCCAGGAGGTTCTCCCCTCCAGGCGAGATGAGGCCCATTTCCGCTGAGGCGTCTCGAGGCTGATCACACCTCACCTCTGGAACCTCGAAAGGTTCCTTCACACCCTTGGTGCAAATCAAGAAGTTCCCCGACATACCCGTCTCCACTCGAGAGGAATCACGAGGGTCCCGCCCACATCCAGAGGAGCCCCGTTTCCGCTTCGTAGATCGAGATGAGGGATCCTTTCCCTGCTTCGTCGGGAAAGAGTTCCCGGCGTTTCCGTCGCATCTCAAGAGGAGGCCCTCTCAACAGGAACGGCGAGAGGAACTCCAGGGTCGTGCCACCATTCCAAGAGTCCCCCAGATGTCTCAGTCCATTCCAGAGGAACCTCTTTTCCCTTCATTGGCTCGTCTTTCACGCCGAGGATCGACTCACACCAAGGTGGCACGTGGCACAGCCCTGTGGGAAAGCCTCGTGGGAAAGCCTCGAGGGACAGCCTCGTGGGAAAGCCTCGAGGGAAAGCCTCGAGGGAAAGCCACAGATCCCTTGATCCACGTGACAGGAAGCGTGACACTACTGCTGCAGCTCGGGAAGAAAGCGCACGTGCATGCCCCCTCTCGAGACGATGCCTGACTTCCCTGGGTAGACTCAGAAGCACCCCAAGATCCATGGCAGCACTGGAGAGGACTCCTCAGGTTCCGGCCCCGACTCCACACAAGGTCTTAGGCCCCGGCATCGACGGGAGAGGTATCCCGAGATGGCCCCTAGCAACTCACATGGGGACTGGCCCTTCCTGAGGCCACCAGAGCGGGTCCCTGAGGTCCCCGTCGTAACTCGAGAAGACCTGCCGCAACTCGAGAAAATCCAGGAGGTTCTCCCCTCCATGCGAGAGGAGGCCCATTTCCGCAGAGGCTTCTCGGGGCTGATCACACCTCACATCTGGAACTTCGACAGGGTCCTTCACACCCTGGGTGCAACTCAAGAAGTTCCCCGACATACCCGTCTCCACTCGAGAGGAAACACGAGGGTCCCGCCCTCATCCAGAGGAGCCCCGTTTCCGCCTCGGAGCTCGAGGTGAGGGATCCTTTCCCTGCTTCGTCGGGAAAGAATTCCCGGCATTCCCATTGCATCTGAGGAGGAGGCCCTCTCAACAGGAACGGCGAGAGGAAATCCAGGGTCGTGCCACCATTCCAAGAGTCCCCCAGATGTCTCAGTCCATTCCAGAGGAACCTCTTTTCCCTTCACCGGCTCGTCTTTCACGCCGAGGATCGACTCACACCAAGGTGGCACTTGGCACAGCCCTGTGGGAAAGCCTCGTGGGAAAGCCTAGAGGGAAATCCTCGAGGGAAAGCCACAGATCCCTTGATCCACGTGACAGGAAACGTGACCCTACTGCGGCAGCTCGGGAGGGAATCGCACGTGCAAGACCCCACTCGAGATGAGGCCTGACTCAACTGGGGAGACTCAGAGGCACCCCAAAATCCATGTCAACACTGGAGAGGAATCCTCTGGTTCCGGCCCCGACTCCACACAAGGTTTTAGGCCACGGCATCGACGGGAGAGGAATCCCGAGATGGCCCCTAGCAACTCGCATGGGGACTGGCCCTTCCTGAGGCCACCAGAGCGGGTCCCTGAGGTCCCCGTCGTAACTCGAGAAAACCTGCCGCAACTCGAGAATATCCAGGAGGTTCTCCTCTGCAGGCGATATTAGGCCCATTTCCACAGAGGCTTCTCGGGGCTAATCACACCTCACCTCTGGAACGTCGAAAGGGTCCTTCACACCCTTGGTACAACTCAAGAATTTCCCCGACATACCCTTCTCCACTCGAGAGGAAACACGAGGGCCCGCCCACATCCAGAGGAGCCCCGTTTCCGCCTCGTAGCTCGAGGTGAGGGATCCTTTCCCTGCTTCGTCGGGAAAGAATTCCCGGCATCCCGTCGCAACTCAAGAGGAGGCCCTCTCAACAGGAACGGCGAGAGGAACTGCAGGGTCGTGCCACCATTCCAAGAGCCCCGCAGATGTCTCAGTCCATTCCAGATGAATCTCTTTTCCCTTCACCGGCTCGTCTTTCACGCCGAGGATCGACTCACAAGAAGGTGGCACTTGGCACAGCCCTGTGGGAAAGCCTCGTGGGAAAGCCACAGATCCCTTTATCCACGTGACAGGAAGCGTGACCCTTCTGCTGCAGCTCGGGAGGGAAGCGCACGTGCATGCCCCCACTCGAGACGAGGCCTGACTCCCCTGGGGAGAGTCAGAGGCACCCCAAGATTATGTCAACATTGGAGAGGAATGCTCAGGTTCCAGCCCGGACTCCACACAAGGCCTTATTCCCAGGCATCGACGGAAGAGGAATCCCGAGATGGCCCCTAGCAACTCGCATGGGGACTGGCCCTTCCTGAGGCCACCAGAGCGGGTCCCTGAGGTCCCCGTCGTAACTCGAGAAGACCTGCCGCAACTCGGGAAAATCAAGGAGGTTCTCCCCTGCAGGCGAGAAGAGGCTCATTTCCGCAGAGGCTTCTCGGGGCTAATCACACCTCACCTCTGGAACGTCGAAAGGGTCCTTCACACCCTTGGTGCAACTCAAGAAGTTCCCCGACATACCCGTCTCCACTCGAGAGGAAACACGAGGGTCCCGCCCACATCCAGAGGAGCCCCGTTTCCGCCTCGTAGCTCGAGGTGAGGGATCCTTTCCCTGCTTCGTCGGGAAAGAATTCCCGGCATTCCCATTGCATCTGAGGAGGAGGCCCTCTCAACAGGAACGGCGAGAGGAACTCCAGGGTCGTGCCACCATTCCAAGAGTCCCCCAGATGTCTCAGTCCATTCCAGAGGAACCTCTTTTCCCTTCACCGGCTCGTCTTTCACGCCGAGGATCGACTCACACCAAGGTGGCACTTGGCACAGCACTGTGGGAAAGCCTCGTGGGAAAGCCTAGAGGGAAATCCTCGAGGGAAAGCCACAGATCCCTTGATCTACGTGACAGAACGCGTGACCCTAATGCTGCAGCTCGGGAGGGAAGCGCACGTGCATGCCCCCACTCGAGACGAGGCCTGACTCCCCTGGGGAAACTCAGAGGCACCCCAAGATCCATGTCAACACTGGAGAGGAATCCTCAGGTTCCGGCACCGACTCCACACAAGGTCTTAGGCCCCGGCATCGACGGGAGAGGAATCCCGAGATGGCCCCTAGCAACTCGCATGGGGACTGGCCCCTCCTGAGGCCACCAGAGCGGGTCCCTGAGGTCCTCGTCGTAACTGGAGAAGACCTGCCGCAACTCGAGAATATCCAGGAGGTTCTCCCCTGCAGGCGAGACGAGGCCCATTTCCACAGAGGCTTCTCGGGGCTAATCACACCTCACCTCTGGAACGTCGAAAGGGTCCTTCACACCCTTGGTGCAACTCAAGAATTTCCCCGACATACCCTTCTCCACTCGAGAGAAAACACGAGGGCCCGCCCACATCCAGAGGAGCCCCGTTTCCGCCTCGTAGCTCGAGGTGAGGGATCCTTTCCCTGCTTCGTCGGGAAAGAATTCCCGGCATTCCCGTCGCATCTCAAGAGGAGGCCCTCTCAACAGGAACGGCGAGAGGAACTGCAGGGTCGTGCCACCATTCCAAGAGCCCCGCAGATGTCTCAGTCCATTCCAGATGAATCTCTTTTCCCTTCAACGGCTCGTCTTTCACGCCGAGGATCGACTCACACCAAGGTGGCACTTGGCACAGCCCTGTGGGAAAGCCTCGTGGGAAAGCCTCGAGGGAAAGCCTCGAGGGAAAGCCACAGATCCCTTGATCCATGTGACAGGAAGCGTGACCCTACAGCTGCAGCTCGGGAGGAATGCGCACGTGCATGCCCCCACTCGAGACGAAGCCTGACTCCCCTGGGGAGACTCAGAGGCACCCCAAGATCCATGTCAACACTGGAGAGGAATGCTGAGGTTCCGACCCCGACTCCACACATGGTCTTAGGCCCCGCCATCGACGGGAGAGGAATCCAGAGATGGCCCCTAGCAACTCGCAGGGGATTGGCCCTTCCTGAGGCGACCAGAGCGGGTCCCTGAGGTCCCCGTCATAACTCGAGAAGACCTGCCGCAACTCGAGAATATCCAGGAGGTTCTCCCCTGCAGGCGAGATGAGGCCCATTTCCGCAGAGGCTTCTCGGGGCTAATCACAACTCACCTCTGGAACGTCGAAAGGGTCCTTCCCACCCTTGGTGCAACTCAAGAAGTTCCCCGACATACCCGTCTCCACTCGAGAGGAAACACGAGGGTCCCGCCCACATCCAGAGGCGGCCGGTTTCCGCCTCGTAGCTCGAGATGAGGGATCCTTTCCCTGCTTCGTCGGGAAAGAATTCCCGGCGTTCCCGTCGCATTTCAACAAGAGGCCCTCTCAACAGGAACGGCGAGAGGAACTCCAGGGTCGTGCCACCATTCCAAGAGTCCCCCAGATGTCTCAGTCCATTCCAGAGGAACCTCGTTACCGTTCACCGGCTCGTCTTTCACCCCGAGGATAGACTCACACCAAGGTGGCACGTGGCACAGCCCTGTGGGAAAGCCTTGTGGGAAAGCCTCGAGGGAAAGCCTCGAGGGAAAGCCACAGATCCCTTGATCCACGTGACAGGAAGCGTGACACTACTGCTGCAGCTCGGGAGGAAAGCGCACGTGCATGCCCCCACTCGATTCGAGGCCTGACTCCCCTGGGGAGACTCAGAAGCACCCCAAGATCCATGGCAACACTGGAGAGGAATCCTCAGGTTCTGGCCCCGACTCCACACAAGGTCTTAGGCCCCGGCATGGACGGGAGAGGAATCCCGAATGGTCCCGTAGCAACTCGCAGAGGGACTGGCCTTTCCTTTGGCCATCAGATCGGGTCCCTGAGGTCCCCGTCGTAACTCGAGAAGACCTGTCGCAACTCGAGATAATCCAGGAGGTGCTCCCCTCCAGGCGAGATGAGGCCCATTTCCGCTGAGTCGTCTCGAGGTGATCACACCTCACCTCTGGAACTTTGAAAGGGTCCTTCACACCCTTGGTGCAAATCAAGAAGTTCCCCGACATACCCGTCTCCACTCGAGAGGAAACACGAGGGTCCCGCCCACATCCAGAGGAGCCCCGTTTCCGCCTCGTAGCTCGAGATGAGGGATCCTTTCCCTGCTTCGTCGGGAACGAGTTCCCGGCGTTCCCGTCGCATCTCAAGAGGAGGCCCTCTCAACAGGAACGGCGAGAGGAACTCCAGGGTCGTGCCACCATTCCAAGAGTCACCCACATGTCTCAGTCCATTCCAGAGGAACCTCTTTTCCCTTAACCGGCTCGTCTTTCTCGCCGAGGATCGACTCCCACCAAGGTGGCACATGGCATAGACCCGTGGGAAAGCCTCGTGGGAAAGCCTCGAGGGACAGCATTGAGGGAAAGCCACAGATCCCTTGATCCACGTGACAGGAAGCGTGACACTACTGCTGCAGCTGGGGAGGAAAGCGCACGTGCTTGCCCCCACTCGAGCCGGGGCTTGACTCCCCTGGGGAGACTCAGAGGCACCCCAAGATCCATGGCAACACTGGAGAGGAATGCTCAGGTTCCGGCCCCGAGTCCACACAAGGTCTTAGGCCCCGGCATCTACGGGAGAGGAATCCCGAGATGGCCCCTAGCAACTCACATGGGGACTGGCCGTTCCTGAGGCCACCAGAGCGGGTCCCTGAGGTCCCCGTCGTAACTCGAGAAGACCTGCCGCAACTCGAGAAAATCCAGGAGGTTCTCCCCTCCATGCGAGAGGAGGCCCATTTCCGCAGAGGCTTCTCGGGGCTAATCACACCTCACCTCTGGAACGTCGAAAGGGTCATTCCCACCCTTGGTGCAACTCAAGAAGTTCCCCGACATACCCGTCTCCACTCGAGAGGAAACACGAGGGTCCCGCCCACATCCAGAGGCGGCCGGTTTCCGCCTCGTAGCTCGAGGTGAGGGATCCTTTCCCTGCTTCGTCCGGAAAGAATTCCCGGCGTTCCCGTCGCATCTGAGGAGGAGGCCCTCTGAACAGGAACGGCGAGAGGAACTCCAGGGTCGTGCCACCATTCCAAGAGTCCCCCAGATGTCTCAGTCCATTCCAGAGGAACCTCTTTTCCCTTCACCGGCTCGTCTTTCACGCCGAGGATCGACTCACACGAAGGTGGCACTTGGCACAGCCCTGTGGGAAAGCCTCGTGGGAAAGCCTCGAGGGAAAGCCTCGAGGGAAAGCCACAGATCCCTTGATCCACGTGACAGGAAGCGTGACACTACTGCTGCAGCTCGGGAGGAAAGCGCACGTGCATGCCCCCACTCGATTCGAGGCCTGACTCCCCTGGGGAGACTCAGAAGCACCCCAAGATCCATGGCAACACTGGAGAGGAATCCTCAGGTTCTGGCCCCGACTCCACACAAGGTCTTAGGCCCCGGCATGGACGGGAGAGGAATCCCGAATGGTCCCGTAGCAACTCGCAGAGGGACTGGCCTTTCCTTTGGCCATCAGATCGGGTCCCTGAGGTCCCCGTCGTAACTCGAGAAGACCTGTCGCAACTCGAGATAATCCAGGAGGTGCTCCCCTCCAGGCGAGATGAGGCCCATTTCCGCTGAGGCGTCTCGAAGTGATCACACCTCACCTCTGGAACTTTGAAAGGGTCCTTCACACCCTTGGTGCAAATCAAGAAGTTCCCCGACATACCCGTCTCCACACGAGAGGAAACACGAGGGTCCCGCCCACATCCAGAGGAGCCCCGTTTCCGCCTCGTAGCTCGAGATGAGGGATCCTTTCCCTGCTTCGTCGGGAACGAGTTCCCGGCGTTCCCGTCGCATCTCAAGAGGAGGCCCTCTCAACAGGAACGGCGAGAGGAACTCCAGGGTCGTGCCACCATTCCAAGAGTCCCCCAGATGTCTCAGTCCATTCCAGAGGAACCTCTTTTCCCTTCACCGGCTCGTCTTTCACGCCGAGGATCGACTCACAGCAAGGTGGCACGTGGCACAGCCCTGTGGGAAAGCCTCGTGGGAAAGCCTCGAGGGACAGCCTCGAGGGAAAGCCACAGATCCCTGGATCCACGTGACAGGAAGCGTGGCACTACTGCTGCAGCTCGGGAGGAAAGCGCACGTGAATGCCCCCACTCGAGACGAGGCCTGACTCCCCTGGGGAGACTCAGAAGCACCCCAAGATCCATGGCAACACTGGAGAGGAATCCTCAGGTTCCGGCCCCGAATCGACACAAGGACTGAGGCCCCGGCATGGACGGGAGAGGAATCCCGAGAGGTCCCCTAGCAACTCGCATGGGGACTGGCCTTTCCTGAGACCACCAGAGCGGGTCCCTGTGGTCCCCGTCGTAACTCGAGAAGACCTGCCGCAACTCGAGAAAATCCAGGAGGTTCTCCCCTCCAGGCGAGATGAGGCCCATTTCCACTGAGACGTCTCGAGGCTGATCACACCTCATCTCTGGAACTTCAAAAGGGTCCTTCACACCCTTGGTGCAAATCAAGAAGTTCCCCGACCTAGCCGTCTCCACTCGAGAGGAATCACGAGGGTCCCGCCCACATCCAGAGGATCCCCGTTTCCGCCTCGTAGCTCGAGATGAGGGATCCTTTCCCTGCTTCGTCGGGAAAGAGTTCCCGGCGTTCCCGTCGCATCTCAAGAGGAGGCCCTCTCAACAGGAACGGCGAGAGGAACTCCAGGGTCGTACCACCATTCCAAGAGTCCCCCAGATGTCTCAGTCCATTCCAGAGGAACCTCTTTTCCCTTCACCGGCTCGTCTTTCACGCCGAGGATCGACTCACAGCAAGGTGGCATGTGGCACAGCCCTGTGGGAAAGCCTCGAGGGACAGCCTCGAGGGAAAGCCACAGATCCCGGGATCCACGTGACAGGAAGCGTGGCACTACTGCTGCAGTTCGGGAGGAAAGCGCACGTGAATGCCCCAACTCGAGACGAGGCCTGACTCCCCTGGGGAGACTCAGAAGCACCCCAAGATCCATGGCAACACTGGAGAGGAATCCTCAGGTTCCGGCCCCGAATCCACACAAGGACTGAGGCCCCGGCATGGACGGGAGAGGAATCCCTAGTGGTCCCCTAGCAACTCGCATGGGGACTGGCCTTTCCTGAGGCCACCAGAGCGGGTCCCTGTGGTCCCCGTCGTAACTCGAGAAGACCTGCCGCAACTCGAGAAAATCGAGGAGGTTCTCCCCTCCAGGCGAGATGAGGCCCATTTCCGCTGAGGCGTCTCGAGGCTGATCACACCTCATCTCTGGAACTTCAAAAGGGTCCTTCACACCCTTGGTGCAAATCAAGAAGTTCCCCGACCTAGCCGTCTCCACTCGAGAGGAATCACGAGGGTCCCGCCCACATCCAGAGGATCCCCGTTTCCGCCTCGTAGCTCGAGATGAGGGATCCTTTCCCTGCTTCGTCGGGAAAGATTTCCCGGCGTTCCCGTCGCATCTCAAGAGGAGGCCCTCTCAACAGGAACGGCGAGAGGAACTCCAGGGTCGTACCACCATTCCAAGAGTCCCCCAGATGTCTCAGTCCATTCCAGAGGAACCTCTTTTCCCTTCACCGGCTCGTCTTTCACGCCGAGGATCGACTCACAGCAAGGTGGCACGTGGCACAGCCCTGTGGGAAAGCCTCGTGGGAAAGCCTCGAGGGACAGCCTCGAGGGAAACCCACAGATCCCTGGATCCACGTGACAGGAAGCGTGGCACTACTGCTGCAGTTCGGGAGGAAAGCGCACGTGAATGCCCCCACTCGAGACGAGGCCTGACTCCCCTGGGGAGACTCAGAAGCACCCCAAGATCCATGGCAACACTGGAGAGGAATCCTCAGGTTCCGGCCCCGACTCCACACAAGGACTGAGGCCCCGGCATGGACGGGAGAGGAATCCCGAGAGGTCCCCTAGCAACTCGCATGGGGACTGGCCTTTCCTGAGGCCACCAGAGCGGGTCCCTGAGGTCCCCGTCGTAACTCGAGAAGACCTGCCGCAACTCGAGAAAATCCAGGAGGTTCTCCCCTCCAGGCGAGATGAGGCCCATTTCGGCTGAGGCGTCTCGAGGCTGATCACACCTCACCTCTGGCACTTCGAAAGGGTCCTTCACACCCTTGGTGCAAATCAAGAAGTTCCCCGACATACCCGTCTCCACTCGAGAGGAATCACGAGGGTCCCGTCCACATCCAGAGGAGCCCCGTTTCCGCCTCGTAGCTCGAGATGAGGGATCCTTTCCCTGCTTCGTCGGGAAAGAGTTCCCGGCGTTCCCGTCGCATCTCAAGAGGAGGCCCTCTCAACAGGAATGGCGAGAGGAACTCCAGGGTCGTGCCACCATTCCAAGAGTCCCCCAGATGTCTCAGTCCATTCCAGAGGAACCTCTTTTCCCTTCACCAGCTCGTCTTTCACGCCGAGGATCGACTCACAACAAGGTGGCACGTGGCACAGCTCTGTGGGAAAGCCTCGTGGGAAAGCCTCGAGGGACAGCCTCGAGGGAAAGCCACAGATCCCTGGATCCACGTGACAGGAAGCGTGGCACTACTGCTGCAGCTCGGGAGGAAAGCGCACGTGAATGCCCCCACTCGAGACGAGGCCTGACTCCCCTGGGGAGACTCAGAAGCACCCCAAGATCCATGGCAACACTGGAGAGGAATCCTCAGGTTCCGGCCCCGACTCCACACAAGGACTGAGGCCCCGGCATGGACGGGAGAGGAATCCCGAGAGGTCCCCTAGCAACTCGCATGGGGACTGGCCTTTCCTGAGGCCACCAGAGCGGGTCCCTGTGGTCCCCGTCGTAACTCGAGAAGACCTGCCGCAACTCGAGAAAATCCAGGAGGTTCTCCCCTCCAGGCGAGATGAGGCCCATTTCCACTGAGGCGTCTCGAGGCTGATCACACCTCATCTCTGGAACTTCAAAAGGGTCCTTCACACCCTTGGTGCAAATCAAGAAGTTCCCCGACCTAGCCGTCTCCACTCGAGAGGAATCACGAGGGTCCCGCCCACATCCAGAGGATCCCCGTTTCCGCCTCGTAGCTCGAGATGAGGGATCCTTTCCCTGCTTCGTCGGGAAAGAGTTCCCGGCGTTCCCGTCGCATCTCAAGAGGAGGCCCTCTCAACAGGAACGGCGAGAGGAACTCCAGGGTCGTACCACCATTCCAAGAGTCCCCCAGATGTCTCAGTCCATTCCAGAGGAACCTCTTTTCCCTTCACCAGCTCGTCTTTCACGCCGAGGATCGACTCACAGCAAGGTGGCACGTGGCACAGCCCTGTGGGAAAGATTCGTGGGAAAGCCTCGAGGGACAGCCTCGAGGGAAAGCCACAGATCCCTTGATCCACGTGACAGGAAGCGTGGCACTACTGCTG